>NC_057755.1:3625719-3668302 GCF_004010195.1 Chiloscyllium plagiosum | reverse complement strand
ATAATTTAATAGCGAGAAATGGAGAGGATTGAAAACAGGGTAAGAGGGAGGTGGTTTGATACAGGGGAATAGAGAGGATTAAACGTAGGTAAAGACAGGATTAAGTGAAGAGTAGTAGTGTCGGACTAATGGCAGACTAAGAAGAAGAGGATTAATTACAGCGCAGGGAATAGAGAGGACTGAATGCAGATAAAGTCTTAAATATAGAGTAATAGGGAAAGTTTCAAATACAGAGACAGAAGGTGAAAGAGAAATCAGGAGAAAATTAAACAATGGGGAAAAGTGTGGGCTACATACAAGGGAACAGCGATTTAAGTAAATGCAGATTAACAGGGAGAGGTTTGCATACAGGGAAATATAAATGCTTAAATATCGGGACACTGAGTGGCAAAATGCAGGGCAATAGCAATGAATAAATACAGGGAAAGAGAGACTATTTCTAGCTTTATACAATTTGGCGGCAGTGGTGGAGATGGGCTCAGTGCTCTCTTCAAATTTCCAGACATCAACATTGAACCTTGGCTCTCTCTGTGTCCATTCCCCAAAACAGTTGGCTCCATGTTGCACTGTCTCCCGGGGCTAACTCTTCTCATCTCACCGACTGCTCACTCATTCCCATTCCAGTTGTCATTACACACCATACAACCCTACTCCTCGTGCCTTCCCTTCCCCTCCTATCTTTGATTTATCATGTCGAACAGTGTGGACGGACGTTATGCCCTTCTGCTTTTCTTGTGCTCAGGAGTAGGAATGAAAGGCCTTCTGCTCTTCTTCTTTATCAAATCAGAATGAGAGAAAGCACTTCCTGCACTTCCTCTGTATCGTTCTCAAGGATGTTTCTTTTTTTTTTAATTCAGTCACAGGATGAGGGCATCGCTGTCCAGCATGAACATTTATTGCCCATTCCAAATTGCCTCGAGAGCTGTTAAGTGTCAACCACATTGTTGTACGTCTGGAGTCACGTGTACTCCTGACCTGGTAATGATGCAATTTCCCTCGCTAAAAGGCATTAGCGAATCTTCAAGCGTCTGTGGATTCATCATAAAACTCTTACATTCCAGACGATCATTGAATTGAATCCTCGCCATCTGCCACAGTGGGATTTGAACTTGCGTCCCGAGAACATGACTGCGTTACCTGGCTAACAAGTTCAGCGATAATTCTGCTGGGACATCCCCTCTACCCCCAAATAGGCTCCTCCTGTGTAACAGGCTAGTCCAAGGGTCCTAATAAAAGTTGAAAGAACTGTGGATGCTCTAAATCAGAAACAAAAAAAACAAATTCCTAGAAGAAATCAGTACATCTGCCAGCATCTATTCAGAGAAATAAGAGCTGAATGGCCTTCTGTACCAGAGATCAGGCTGTAGAAAGGGCTGAATGGCCTCGTATACCAGAATAACAGGCCGAAGAGGAGCTGAATGGCCTCGTTTTCCCAGAGATCATGTTGGAGAAGGGACTGAATGGCCTCATTTACCAGAATAACAGACTGGAAAGGAGCTAAATGGCCTCCATTTCCCATGAGATAGGCTGGAGAATGGGATGAATAGCCTCACCCTGCCCCTGTGGGACAGACTAGAGAAAGAATTGAATGGCCTCTTCCTGTTCCTGTGGGACAGGTTGGAGAAGGAGCTGAATGGCCTCGTCCTAATCCAATATTGTTGGGTTTGTTTATGCCAACAGCAGAATCATTCATCATCGTAAATGAAACAATGCTTTATCCCTGAATTTTAAAAAATCAGTCCATGAAATTTTCAAATCTCTGTCTATTTGTTGTTCGTATTTTGAATGAAGGCTGCTTTCAGTGTTCCAAATATTGCACCTAATCACTGTCAATAAGTGAGATATACTCATGTGCATTTTATACCGTTAACCAGTGAAATGGGCAAGCCAATGTCAGATAATATTGGAAGTACAAAAGCTTAATTCTTTTTGGTAAAGAGAGATCATATAAATGAAGTGGCTGATTTCTGGTGGGGTCTTAATAACATCAAGACTTGGAGGTGCATACTTCTTTTTTGGAAAGTGACTGGGAACATTTAGCATATTTGAAAAAAAAAAGCCATCCAAAGTCGAATGGGGAATGCAAAGGAAAGGGAAATGTTATTTAACTGGTATAAATCAACGCTTCAGCCACAGTTGGGGGAAACAGACCAGATGTGAACTCTTGAAAATCGAGTGACTTGTATTGGATTAAACCTGAGCTCCTGAACACCGCACTTTAGGAAAGATGTCATTGCCATGGATACTTGGCGATGGCATGTTTACTCAATGGTTCACACTGCTGTTTCACAGCACCGGGGACCTGGGTTTGATTCTAACCTCGAGCGACTATCTGTGCACATTTTCCCTGTGCCTGCGTGGGTTTTCTCCGGGTGTTCTGGTTTCGTCCCACAATCCAAAATATGTGCAGGTCAGAAAAATTAGCCAGGCTGAGCTGCCCATGGTGTTCAGGGATGTGTAAGTTAAGTGCATTTGTCATAGGTAAGTATAGGTTAGGGGAATTTGTCTGTGTGGATTACTTTTCAGAGGGTTGGGATGGACTTGTTGGGCTGAAGGGTCTATTTCCACACTGTGGGGATTCTTTCTAGGCTGGGGGAGGAGGTTAACGGTCATAGGAACAAAGCAATAGGACATTCAGCACCCGTGAGTTAGTGACACTATTCAGAGGCTGATTCATAGCCAAACTCTATATATCTGTGTTTGTGCCTTATCCCTTAATACCTACTTAACAAAATATATATCAGATGAAAAATTAACATCTAATCCAACATTCCTACCCTTTGTGGAAGAGAGTTCCAACCATCCAACACCCTTTCTGTGTGGCAGTGCTTCCTAATATCTCTCCTGAACACATTAGCCCTACATCGCAGACTATGTCCCTTTGTGTTTGAATCCTCAAACAGTGGAAATGGGTTATCTTTATAAACCCTATCGTCTAAGCTCTGGAGAAATGTGGACTAATTTGTAGTCTCCCCCCATATCTAAACTCCAGGTATCATTCTTTCAAATCTACACTGTACTCCATCCCAGGCCAACATATCCGTCTTCAGGTGTGGTACCTGGATCTGCTCACAGTTTTCTGAGTGAGATCTAACCAGGTTTTTGTCTAACTGCAGCATAACTTATGTGGCTCTTATATGAGATGAGAGCATCACTGGCTAAAACAGTATGTTTTACCCATTCCAGATAGCAGTTAACAGTCAACCACATCGCTGTCAGTCTAGAGTCACATATCAGCCAGACCTGGTCATTTTCTCTGTAGCCATTGACAATATCGCCTGTAAGCTTCATTTACGTATGGTCTGATCTATTTGCTTACTTAGTGGGCTCCGTTGGACACGAGTAATGATATGCCATGCATTGTCTTAAAAAAAGATAAATAAATATCCAACTCTACAAAAACAGGTTTTCTTTCCAATATTCCGACTAACTTTAAAGTTCTAAAATGTATATGCCCACACACTGGTTTACAATCCTCGATAACAGCTTATCGAACTGGAGTTGGTGCTTTTCTTCCTCTTTTCAAGTCTCCTGCTTCTTTACCTTGATATTCTCTGGAGTACATGTCGGACCTCTCTGATTTGATGAGCTTTTATGTGGGATGCCAGTGTTGAACTGGGGTGAACAATGTCAGAAGTCACAAGAGACCAGGTTATTGTCCCAAGAGGTATATTTGATTTCACAAACTTTCATGTGACTTCTGACCTTCGTTTAGCTCGATATCCAGGTCATTTCAGATTGTAGTGGCTTAGCAGTAGTTTGGTCCAACAATGCTATTAACATAATTTAAATTCAGTTTCTATCTCAAGAAGGTATTGGATATTTTAATTTCTCCCGATTTTATTGAACTGTGTCACGAGCAGTCCTACTGAAACTCAGATCCTTGTTCTACCTGAAACCTTGTGACAATGTCTCATCAACAACCCATTCAATGTTCACTCCAGGTGAAGGCTTGCATATCTGGCTGGTTTGATTCAATTTGACAGGGAATGCTGCCGGCTTGCTGGCTTAACATCTCAGTTCCATTATCTCATTAACATCCGGTCAATGTAAGCATACAAGACAATGGGTACCTGGGCCTACCACATTGACTCCACTACGAACACCAGGATATCTGTTCCAGGGTGACAACGCTGCTGTTGTTGATGCTACTGATACCGGCAAATGGAAGAGACGACCAAGATGAACACGAGACAGCAAAGGAGAAAGAAGGATGCGACCGGCCTGGTGATTGGGATCAAATAGACTCAGGAGCCTGGACACTGCCAACCATGTCAAAGCCTGCCATTATAAAACAAATGAACAAGGAAGGGAATGAGGGAGAATCACTAGGGCTTGAGTGTTTCTCCTATGAAGTGAGATTAGAGAGTCTGGGATTGGTTTTGGTCAAACCCACCCATGTCAAGCCAGTGTTCTTCCCTGACAACTGCCTCCTGCTGGTCAGCAAGGGAATGCGGAATCAGAACGTGAAACTGCCGATCGCAGAAAACATGCAGGTGCACAAAAGAGATTCCACAGGTTGGAAAACCGTGAAGTCCCCCTTTGAGTCTCCCTCGGACTTGTGGAAAACAGTCAAGGGGAACATCAAGAGGATCTTTATTCTCAAAGGTCCTCTGAAGGGGGGACAGAAATGGGGCGAACCGTTCAAACTGTAGAAAACCATGCAGAACTTACTCCTGCTGCAGAAGATGGGGTTCGATGTCACAGAGGATGTTCAGGAGGTGAAGAACCACAAGGTCACATTCTTAATGTAAGAAGCCTCCGATTTAATCTCCCAGTCCAGGGTCCACACCGCGGAGCAGGATGAAACACACTCACGTTTGGTCTTTGAGAAGTCGCAGAGGGAGAGCTCGGTGCTGACCAGCCTGAAAGGAGAAGATGCTTCTGTCATGTTACCTCAGCCTGACATCCTGAGGATCAGCGAAATATTTGTGACATAATGCATGACATGAAGATCACAGGCAGCACAGCCTCCCAGTCATTCATCCCGATCATGTCAGTCTTAAACGACAATACACAAGAGAGGCTGCACAACCAATATCTCTGGATGTGCTGACCAAGGTTCTCGAGTCCTTAGACAAGAGAAAGACTGGCAGAAGTGACGGCTTACCAGTAGAGTTTTATTTGACTGTGTGAGACTGGATTGGCCAGGACCTGCTGAATGTGGACAACCGTATACCTCTAACAGGTTGCCGGTTTGAATCCATGAGGAAAGTGATCATCCCAATCATCTACAATCTGAAGGGTCAGAGGGAGGACTGCCGACCGATTTCATTGCTGCATGTAAATTGAAGTGTTCTGAATAAGGTCACACCAATCGGGTCAGTTCCGCTTTTGGATCAGAGATTCACCCCGAACAAACCTGATCTGTACTGCCAGCCTCACACTTCTCAGGGATAGAATCGCCTGTGTGCGGGGCAGAGGAGTTGGAAGCCTCCCTCATCAGCCTAGAACAGAAGGTCATTGACAGGATCTCACACACATACATGTGGGATGTGTTCACCAAAGCAGTCTTTGAGGAGGGATTCCACAAATAAATCCGACTGCTCTACACCAGCATTATCAGTGCAGTCACAGCCAATGGTTGAGAATCAGAAAGCTCCCTGATCAGGTCCACAGTCAAGTAGGGCTGCACCCTCTCACCTTTCCTGTCTTATAGTTGATCTAGAGGCAACTGATTAATTGTTGAAAATCATTCAGGCATTTCTTCATCTTTAGCAATTATCTATCCACCAGGGACCTCTTTACTAATATTCCTCAATCCATCATTGCTCATTTATACATCAATTAGAGTCATAGACTCATACAGATGAACAGCATGGAAACAGACCCTTCGGTCCAACTCGTCCATGCCGACCAGATATCCCTACCCAATCTCGTCTGACCTTCCAGCATCAGGCCAGTATCCCTCCAAACCCTTCCTACTCATATAACCATCCAGATGCCTTTTAAATGCTTCAATTGTACTAGTCCTCACCACTTCCCCTGCAGCTCATTTCATACAAATATTATGCTTTGCAAGACAAAGTTGTCCCGTAGGTCTCTTTTATATTTTTCACCTCTCACCCTAAACCTATGTTTCTAGTTCTGGACTGCTCCACCCCAGGGTAGAGACTTTGTCAATGTATCCGATCAATGCCTCTCATAACCTTATTAATCTCTATAAGGTCAACCCTCAGCCTCTGATGCTCCAGGGAAAACAGTCCCAGCGTATTCAATCTCTCCCTATAGCTTAAATCCTCCAACCCTGGCAACATCCTTGTAAATCTTTTCTGAACCCTTTCAAGTTTCACAACATCTTTCCGACAGGAAGGAGACCAGAATTGCACGCAATATTCCAAAAGTGACCGAACAAATGTCCTATAAAGCCACAAAATGAGCTCCCAAATCCTGTACTCAATACTCTGACCAATAAAGGAAAGTATGCCAAACGTCTTCTTCACTAACCTCTGTACCTGCGACTCCACTTTGAAGGAGATATGCACCTGCACTCCAAGGTCTCTTTGTTAAGCAACACTCCCCAGGACCTTACATTAAGTGTATACGTCCTGCTAAGATTTGCGTTCCCAAAATGCAGCACTTTGCATTTATCTGAATTAAACTCCATCTGCCACTTCTCAGCCCATTGGCCCATCTGATCAAGACTCAGTTTTAATCTGAGGTAACCTTCTTCGCCGTCCACGACACCTCCAATATTGGTGTCATCTGCAAACTTACTAACGATATCTCTTCTGCCCACATTCAAAACATTTATATAAATGATGAAAAGTAGTGGACCCAGCACTGATCCTCGTGACACTCCACTGGTCACAGGTCTCCAATTTAACAAACAACCATCTACCACCACCATCTGTCTTCTACCTTTGAGCAGTTCTGTATCCAAATGGCTAGTTGTCATTGCATTCCATGAGATCTAACCTTGATAACCAGTCTCCCATGGGGAACCGTGTTGAAGTCCATATATGAACAAATCAACGGCACACCCATGGGCTCACCCATCTCTGGACTCATAGCAGAAGCAGTAATTCAAAGGTTAGAACAAACAGTCTTACTGCAAATTCAACCCAAACTCTGGGTCAGATATGTAGATGACACCTTTGTAATCATTAAAAATACAGAAATAGAGAACACACACCGGATCATCAACGTCACACTCACAGGAATCCGATTCACTAGAGAGGAAGAAAAGGACAACCAACTCCCATTCCTAGACGTTGGTACAGAGAACACCGAACGGAGAATTCACCACAAAGGTACACAGGAAAGTCGCACACACAGACCAAGTCCTGAACTACGAAAGCAACCACCCCAACACACACAAAAGAAGTTGCATCAAGACACTGTTCAAAAGGGCCACAGCATACTGCAGTACACCAGAACTGCAAAAAGAGGAAGAAGAACACCTATACAATGTATTTGCCAAAAACGGATACCCGTGCAATTTCATTAATGGATGCTGAAAGGAAAGACAACGGAGCGAGGACATGCCGCAACCCAAAGGACTAGCCACACTACCATACATCAAGAGCATTTCCGAACTGACAGCTAGACTACTGCGACCACTAGGACTCATAACAGCACACAAACCAACAGCCACTCTCAGACAACAACTCACCAGGACGAAGGACACGATACCCAGCATGAGCAAAACCAATGTAGTGTACAAAATCCCATGCAAGGACTGTACAAAACACTACATAGGACAAACAGGAAGGCAGCTAACGATCCGCATCCATGAACACCAACTAGCCACGAAACGACACGACCAGCTATTCTGAGTAGCCACACACACAGATGACAAGCAACATGAATTCGACTGGGACAACACTACTATTATAAGACAAGCCAAACAGAGAACAGCCAGGGAATTCCTAGAGGCATGGCACTCATCCACAGATTCAATCAATAAGCACATCGACCTGGACCCAATATACCGACCACTGCAACGGACAGCTGGAACTGACAACCGGCAATGGCAGATTCAAACCACTATAAATGCCGGAGGGAACATCGCAGAAGCGCTTCACGGGAGGCTCCCAAGCACTGAGGGATGTCACCTAGACAGGGGACAAAACGTCTGCAACACAAATTCCCAGCTCGGTGAACAGAACCACAAGAACTGGCACTTAATTTTCACATGGTCAAAGTCAAGGGAAGGATGTCCTGAAAGAAGATGAGGTCTCAAAGATAGGTCGATGCTGTTCGAGTGTCAATGCTGGTATACAGAGTGGCACAGTGGCTCAGAGGCTCAGTGGTTAGACCTGCTGCCTCACAGAGCGAGCGGATGGGTCTGGGTGGGAAACCCTTTGTAGGGTCAGTGTGGACTTGATGGGATCATTGGCCTGCTTCCACATTGTAAGGATTGTATGATTTTACTAAACATACATTTTGCAGTGTTGCTGTTCACGGTTGAGATTTTCACCATCCAATAAACCTAATTTCTAAAAATACTCTGTTACAACTGGGAGTTAACTCACCATTGTGACCTGCTTGGTCGAATGCTTAAATAAATCAATTGAACCACATTGTAATGTAATGTTCCCCCAGGCGATGTCAGCAGGTATAAATGAAAGGCTTTGGGATGATATCACCTCATCATTGCGGGCAGAGAGATTGCTTGTGCAAAGATATTCTGGCAGAAAAATGACGTTTTCGTTATATCATTTGCGGAAAATATTTTACACGACCATTCCGATTGTAGCAATTCCTGGTAAGTGCCATGCACCATTGAATTTGTGCGAATCTGCCTGAGGCTTATCTACAGGTTCACTCTGCCACTGACAATGATATATGGGCATGTTGCGTCTAAGAGTCACACAGGGGCAGACAATCGGTAAATTAATTTCAGATTATCGAGATTCTGTGGATTAACATCATGGCAGATTCCATAGGAACTTTCTGGGAAATTATTCATCTCTTCTGGGAACCTTCCAGAAATCTCCATTTCGATCTGAGTCTACGGTGAGTTTCGATGTAACTAAGGCAAAGAATCACTTTGGAAAATATAAGCGGTGGCATTTTTATGTAGAGAGTGCAATGTTATTTAGTTTGAGTTTGGTTCTGTTGTTTGAGTGAATACGCAGTGGGCTTCGCTGTGCATCTGTACTTTACAGTAAACTTGGAGTTATTTCTGTAATCGCAGCAAATTATTTCAAAAGTTGTGTTTGAAATTTGGCAATCGGCAGAATGCTTTTGTGCACGAGTGAACCTTTTGTTTATTTTTGATGCTTACAACCCAGCATGGTATTAATGCATCCTCAAACATTTGTTGCGGAGTTCTGGAATTTGTGATTAAGGAAGAAAACGTTAACTCTGAAAACTTTACCGTCACTTCTATCATATTCCTCATTTATTTGAGTCCTTCTAAGTACCTGGAGTTGAGTGGATGTACAGATCTGTGCTCACGTGAAGATATTTAGAGTTTTAGTAAATTACATTGCCTTCGGGTGCAAATTTTGTGTTGATCCCAGGCTCAAATTTTGGGATGAACAAAGCCCTGAAGAGATTGTTTAAAGCTGAGAATATTGGCACTCAGGTGTGTTGTAGCTCCAGGAAGAAATTGACTGCAGTTCCAGTTTAAAAGTGACAGTCACAAGTCATTTAGCCATGTTATAGATACAGGGATTCTGGTGTGAATACGATGTGAAGGTTATTTTGTTTGGAACTGTGAGTCGTGTTTTGTATAATATATATAAAAGTTGCGTCCTTTCATTTCATTTATGCACTGTTTTGCGATTAACGGGAAAGACACATTTACTACGTATTCATTGCATTTGAATCTATGTTTTCAGTTCGTAGTTTGGTTTATTCTATTTTATCGTCATTTCTTCAATAATAAACTTCTGTTTTATTATGGAAACAGATGTTGCAGCATTGTGGGTTTACGATTCAGCAAGAGGTCAGTTTGTAAAATTAAAACAAACAAGGTTATGTTTCATCAAGCCGGATTTCTGTCGAGGATCTGACTTGTTCAGCAATTAATCACCTGGTATCAGAACAGAATCGAACGTCTTATACACTTAGACTAACTCCCAATGAACTTATAAATTAAGCTCACAGTTCAAATAAACTGGACCCTAATTATATTCGTTCAGATCCATTTTATGCCACAGACCCTGAACAGGCATCCGCACTGCGATTTAATTCCATATTACCCCTTCAAACTTTACTGCTCAATGCACCAGAGCTAACTCAGAAAAAAATAAAAAATCCCCTCATCATCTGCCGGACCCGTAACACTGAAACTACATGAGACACTCGGTGGCACCCAGCTGTGGTTTTGTGCACAGAACTGGCATCACGGAGCAATGAGTACAGAGTGGCACTGAGGAGAATAAAGGAGAGATTTACGAGGCTGTTGACAGTATGTGGAAATTGCTGCAGCATTGAGAAAAGATGGATAGGTTAGGATTATTTTCCCTAAACAGAGATGATTGAGAGTTGATGTGATTGAGATGTACAAAATAAGCGGTTTCCTGGATGGAGATCTGCCTCCACGAATGCAGGACCATTTACCAGGAAACACGGAGTGAAAATATTTGATGAAATGTTTACAGGGAATTTGAGGCCTACCTTTTCATTAAGAAGGTCATAGTGTACCTGGGATTCACTGCCCAGTTTGTGTCGGGGCTTGAGCTGGCAATCCTCAACTCATTTAAAGGGAACTTGGAATTGCACCCGATGCGTAGAAAGCTTCAATGCTGTGGACCAGGTTCTGGAAAATGGGATCAGAACAGGTAGCTAGTTTATTCAGTTGATAAGACATAAATTGCATATGTCAGTGCCATAACTTTCCTACTGTTTTGTAGGATCATAGAAAGACTGAGGTTGGTTAAAGTAAATTCACTTGATGGGTGGAATGGCCTGTTTCTGTGTTTTCCGTTTCCAACATTGGAACACAGTGAAGTGTTAAGTTGAATTCCAGAGGTCTGTGGCTACCTTCTAGTTGTTCCCTGAAGAAGTGTTTGTAGCTTCAAAATTGTTTACAATACATAAAGAAATTTTGCATGGGAAGAATAATACTAACTAATATTAGATTATAAGAACTTATCTATTTATTCAATTAATATTGCTTACCTTGTTCAGTCACTCTCTTTACATTTTTAAAAAAATAAGTGTTGTGAAATCTTGTACTATCGATGAACTGCTAAATATTCAGATTCTCACTTTAAATGTTAAATGCCCCTGACATGATCAGAATACAATAGAGAGTCAGACAGACTTGATTTTTTTTTTACCCATGTCATATTTATGCTGTAATGGTTTGGAGCTGCAGAATTCAGTAATTGCAGAAGTGAGCTGTCTGTTTTGTTTCACATTGTGGTAGTTGATTCATAAAATGTCAACAAGCACATCCCAAAGCTATTTGAATCAGTCAATGCAATAAAAGAAATCACATCTTCCCATTTGCATTACTTACTGACGGAATATACATGCAAAATTAGAAGATTTGTCAAACATGACAAGGAATTATTTAGTTTCCCAAACAAGCAAAGATAGATTCAGTGAGTTAATAGATCCTCAGTTTATTATTACAGAGAGGGCTGAGGTCGTGGCTTGGACCTTTAACAATGACACGTGACTTTCTCAGCTCTGTTTGCACTCTCTATCAAATAATTGCATCTCCTTTCGTGAAACAACTCATGTTTTTGTAATATAGCAAACAGTCGATTCTAGGCAATCCTATGTGGAGGACAGGAAAAGATTGTGGCTGCAAGGGTTCTGTGATATCTTAAGTGTCAGAATTGACTTTCACGAATTCCTGCAAGAGGAATTATTGGTTTGTAAACTGTTCAATTACTTTGTAAATTTTGGGAAAAGAAAGAGAAAAGCAACTGCAATTTAAAAAGGAGGAAGAGAGACAACGTTAGTGACCACATGGTCAGCGGGAGAGATAGAGAGAGAGAGAGGGAGAGAGAGAGAGAAAAAAAAGGTAGTGAATCTGGACAGCTACTACCTTTGCTGTTTGAGTTTATGTATTTCTGGGAGTCGGAAGAAGAATGAACAGGTGACCTTGGAGGAATCTGTGTGGAAGAGTTCACAGCACAGAAGCAGGTTAGTGCATGGTTTTTAAGTGTAACCTTGCTGACTATGTTTGTGTAAATCTACAATAGTGAATGTAATGAGTTCTTTATTGTTATATGCTTTACTGACATCTGTCTCCTGATTAAAATTTAAAAATATAAAGCACGAGCACAAAGTTGGCCTGGAGCAGAGTCATTTGGAGCAGCAAGACTGTGGTATTTTCTGGGTCCGTAGATTATTAGGTGCAAATATGGCCTTTAGGAGAGTGATGTATTCTTCTTTTCAGATGTGGATTAAGGAGAGCTTCCCTGTAGATGAGTTACCTCCACGAAACGTGGGAGGGGGAGACAGGTAGTCCAGGAATCTCCTGTAGCTATCCCAATCTCAAACAAGTATATTGTTTTGGAAAGTATAGAGTGTGATGTACTCTTAGGAGAATGTGGCATGAACAGCCAAGTTTCTGACACCGAGATTGGCTGAATTAGAAGATTTGTCAAACATGACAAGGAATTATTTAGTTTCCCAAACAAGCGATGATAGATTCAGTGAGTTAATAGAACGAGGGGTGTATCAGGTTCTAAACAATCAATTGTGATAGGGGACTGTCTAATCAGAGGCACAAGTGAGGACCCCAGATGCTAGAAAACAGAGTCTACATTACAGTGGTGCTGGAAAAGCACAGCAGGTCAGGTAGCATCCGTGGAGCAGGAGAATCGACGTTCAGGCAAAAGTTCTTCATTAGGACTGAAGGCAGGGAACCTCCAGGGAGGAGAGATAAGTGGGAGGGGGTGGGATGGATCCACCTATTGTACTCTTTGCTACCTTGCCCCACCCTCCTCTCTGACTTACCACCTCCATCCCCTCCCCACCTCCATCCACCTATTGTACTCTTTGCTACCTTCTTCCCTGCCCCACCCCCTCCCATTTATCTCTCCACCCTGGAGGCTCCCTGCCTTCATTCCTGATAAAGGGCTTTTGCCTGAAACGTCGATGTTCCTGCTCCTCGGATACTGCCTAACCTGCTATGCTTTTCCAGCACCACTCTAATCTAATCAGAGGCACAGACAGACGTTTCCGCGAGCAATGCAAGAAATCAGAATGCAGTGTGGCCTCACCAGTGCCAGGATGAAGGATATCTTGGAGACGGTGCAGAATATTCTCAAAGGGTAGTGGGAACAGCAGAAGGACATTGTGTACATTGGAACTAATCACATGGGAAGGGAAACGGTTGAAATTCTGAAGACATTCGGCAAGAATTTAAAATGAGGTGCTTGAAGATAGTAATTTTGGATTGCTCCTGTCCCACGAGCTAGTGAGCTGAGAAATAGGAGGATGGAGCAGATGTGTGCGTGCCTGAGGAGCTGGTGCAGCGAAGAAGGATTCACATCTAAGTATCATTGGAATCTCTACTGAGGTAGACGTGACCTGTATAAGGATGATAGTTTGAATCTGAATTGGAAATGGACTAATGCCCTGGTGGGGAGATATGCTCGATGTCCTCAGGAAGATTAAAACTAACGCGGATGGAGAGTGTGTGGACTGGGGATGGGGGGAATAGAGTGTGTGGGACCCACGGAGATATTGAGGAAAGAGATCAGTACATTTGTGAAAAGGGTATGTTCAAACAATCAGGTCACGCAGGAACAAAGCAGAGGATAAGGAACGTCTGATCGACTAAACTAAATTTATGTCAATACAAGAGGACCAACAAGGAAGGCAGATGAACTTCGGGAATGGTTCGAAAAATGGGGTTTGGATATCATAGCAATTACAGAGACGTGGTTTAGGGGTGGACAGGACTGGCACCTTAAAGTTGCAGAATACAAAGACTAAAAGATGGAAAGAAAGGGGGTGCAAGCGAAGAGGGGAAGTTATGTTTTTCATAATGGATAATGTTATGGTTGTACTTAGCTGGGATATTCGTGGGAATGTGTCAAGAGAAGTTATTGAAATGGAACTGAGAAATAAGAAAGGGATGATTACCTGATTGGTATTGTATTAAAGACCCCTGAACAGTCAGTGGGAAATCGAGAAAACAAATGTCAGGAGATTTCAGTTATCAGTATAAATAATCAGGTGGTGTTGGTAGGGAATTTTAACTTTTCAAACATAGACTGGGAGTGCTGTTGTGTTAAAGGTTTAGATGGAGAGGAAATTGTTCAGTGTGTACAAGAACATTTTCTGATTTAGTATGTGGGTCTACATACGAGTGGAGGCTCAAACATTGACCTATTCTAAGGAAATAAGGCAGGGCAGGTGACTGAGGTGTCAGTGGGGTACAACATGGGGGCCAGTGACCATAATTCTATTAGTTTTAAAATTGGCCAATTTTGACGGTACCTGGCAAGAACATTCAAAAGTTGACTGATGTTCGGAGGTAAAGCTGATGTTCGGAGGTAAAGGGACGGCTGGAAAATGGGAAGCTTTCAAAAATGAGATAAAAAGAGTCCAGAGATGTATGTTCCTGTTCGGGTGAAAGGCAAGGCTGTTAGGTACAGGGCATGCAAGATGAGTGGAGAAATTGAGGCTTTGGTAAGACAAAGAAGGACGCATATGTCAGGAAGGATAGTAGAGATCGAACGAATACTTCGACCAGTATAAAGGCAGTAGGAGTGTACTTAAGAAGGAAATCGGAGATCAAAAAGGGCGCATGAGATAACTTCGGCAGATTGAGTTAAGGAGAATCCAAAGGGATGTAATAAATACATTAAGGACAAGATTGCAGATGGAGAAAAAATAGGAGCCCCCAAACATCAGTAAGGCAGCCTATGTGTGGAAATGCAGGAGATGGGGGAAATAGGAAACGATTACTTTGCATCTTTGTTTACTGTGTAGAAAGACATGGAAGATACAAAATATGGGGAAATAGATGGTGACATCTCGAAAAATGTCCATATTTCAGAGACAGACACGTTGAATGTCTCAAAACTCATAAAGGTGGATACATCGCCAGGGCTTGATGAGGTGTCCCTAGAACTCTTTGGAAAGCGAGGGAAGTGGGCACCTTACTGATATATTTGAATCATTGATAGTCACAGATGAGATGCCGGAAGACTGGTGGTTGGCTAACGTGGTGCCTCTGTTTAAGAAAGGTGGTAAGGAAAAGCCAGGGAACTATAGACTCGTGAGCCTGACCTTGGTGGTGGGCAGGTTGTCGGAGGGAATCTGAAGGGAAAAGAAATTCTCTATTTATCCTATCCATACCCCTCATGACTTTATAAATCTCCATAAGGTCGTCCCTCAGCCTCCGAAGCTGTCGGGAATAGAGCGCCAGCCTATTCAGATGTGTTTTGATTGGCAAGAAATGATTAGGGATGGTTAACATGGCTTTGTACGTGCAATATTATGTCTCATTACCTTGATTGAGTTTTTTGAAAAAGTAACCAAAAGGTTTGGGTGAGGGCAGAACAGTGGACGTGATGTATATGGACTTCAGGAAGACGTTCGACAAGATTCTTCATTGTATACCAGTTAACAAGGTTTGATCACAGTGAACTCAGGGAGACCCAGCCATTTGGATACAGAACTGGTTTGAGGGTAGAAGACAGAGGGTGGTGGTGCTTTCCACAGTCAAGGCCTGTGACCACTGGTGTGTGACTGGGCTCGGTGCTGGATCTATGGCTTTTCGTTATTTATACAAATGATTTGAACATGGCCATTTCAGGTACAGTTAGCAAGTTTGCAGATGACACCAAAATCAGAGTTGAGTGGACAGTGACAAAGGTTACCTCAGTGTACAATGTGTCGAGGACTGGCAGATAGCGTTTATTTTAAATGTTTATGAGTTGCTGCATTTTGGAAGGGCAAATCAGAGCAGTACATATGCAGTTAATGGTCAGGTCCTGTGCAGTGTAGCTGAACAAAGAGACCTTGGAGTGCAGGTTCGTAGCTTCTTGAAAATAATGTCTCAGTTAGATAGTTTGGTGAAGCCAATGATTGGAGTACGTTCCTTTGTTGGTCAGAGCTTTGAATATAGGAGTTGGGCGATCATGGCGTTGCTGTACAGGACATTGGTTAGGCCAATTTTGGAATACTGTGTGCAATTCCCTTCTTGTCCAAGGATGTTGACAAACAGGAAAGTGTTCAGAAAAGATGTTTCCAACGTGGGACTATTTGAACTTTAGGGAGAGGCTGCAAAGGCTGGTGCTCTTGTCCCGGGAGCATCAGAGGCTGAGGGGTGACTTCATGGAGGTTTATAAAATCTTCAGAGGCATGGAGAGGATAAATAGAGAATGTCTTATCCCTGGGTTAGAGAAGTCCAGAACTAGAGGAGATAGTTTTAGTGTGACGGGGGAAATATAAAAGAACTGAAGGGGCAACGTTTTCACACAGGGGGTGGTGCATCTATGGAATGAATTGCCAAATTAAGTGATGGCGGCTGGTGCAATTATAACATTTAAAATGTATCTGGATGGGAAGATTAATAGAAAGAATTTAGAGGAATAAAGGGGCAAATTAATCCAGATTACTTTGGGATTTCTGTTGGGCACTGATGATGTGGGCTCGAGGGTCTGTTCACATGCTACACAGCTCCATTACTCTAACTGGTATGCTAAGAGTAGTCTAACCAATGTAGTTAGTAGTAGATGAGTATCAGCACTATAAATCTCAACTCCCTTTCAGAAATGAGCAGTCTTTTGGTTGCAATCATGCGGTTTTGTTTGTGGGGAGATATCTGAGATGATGTCCTGAATTCAGTGACCCTTGTTCAGATGATGTTCTAATGAAGCGTGATTCCATTCACCCTGTTTATCTCTCCACAGATGCTGCTATACCTCTTGGGTTTTGACAATTATCTCTGATTCTGTTTCATGTTTTTAGCATTCAAAGCACTTTCATTTGTTTCATTAAAATACTTCACTTTCCAAACTGCCTCCCAGAAGTAATTCTTAGAATCATACAACTGGACTGTACAGAAGAGGCCCTTTGGGCCATCCAGTTGTGTTGTCAATGCTACACTATATTCACGCTCGTCCCTGATTCCAGCATTATACTCATGGTCTCGAATTTTATGCTGATTCAAGTGGTCAACCAGATAGTTTTTAAAGCAGACATCCACCACTCTCTGGGTGAAAATCTCTTCCTCAGATCCCCCAAACCTCTTCCCTTTCACCTTAACATCTATGCCCCCCACCCCCACCCCGCCATCTGACAATTGCCTGCCCACACTTGGTCAAACACGGGAGTGAGCAGCATCGAAGTGGGTCAGGTCATTGGGATGCACATGTTCAAACTCGACATCTTAACTGTCTCAAAAGCCCCAGTTAGGTGCTAAGATCTTCTATTGATACCTGGGCTGGCGCAGAGAATGTTTGGTCATTATTTTTCGATTGCATTTTACTTCCTGTCTCTTTCAGTTAATTTCCTGGTGATTTTGGTTCTTGCACGGGGCAAGTGTGGCCTTTCTAACTGCACAACGCGCTGCCTATTGGCTATGGCAACATCGGATCTACTGTTCGTTCTCACTGACATAATACTGTGGAAACTCAAATACTTTGACATGCCAATCTGTTTCCTGGATCTCACCTATGTGTGCCGTCCTGTCTATGTCTTGGCTCGTGCGGCCACAGATTGTTCCGTCTGGTTTACTGTCCTTTTCTCCTTTGATCGTTTTGTAGCCATTTGCTGCCCGAAAATGAAGAAAGAATATTGGACAGAAAAAGCCTTGGCTGTGGCTTTGGCTGCAATTGCAATTCTGCTCTGTTTCAAAAGCATTCCCTTCTATTTTCGGTATGAACCTGTGAGGAAAATTGACAATGTTCTGTGGTCCTGTCGAATGAAATCAAGTTATTTTACTGATCCCAGGTGGCTGGGATTTAAGTGGTTTGATATAATTTTAACCCCTTTCATCCCATTCGTGTTAATTGTATTAATGAACACTCTGACAGTCAGGCATGTTTTATTGGTCAGTCGAGTCCGCAAGAGCCTGAGGGGTCTGAGGAAGGGAGAGAATCACAAAGACACAGAGATGGAGAATCGGAGGGCGTCAGTGATTTCCCTCTTCACCATATCCATTAGCTTCATACTTCTGTGGACAGTGCACGGTTCAAACGTCTTGTACTTTCGCATTAAAGGAACATATCGCTGGAACTCCAGTTCTATAAAGGATTTTACGTACATTGCAGAAATGCTGAGGGTTTTAAGCTGCAGCACGAACACATTATTTTATGCAGTGACTCTGCCCAAGTTCAGAGCGAAGTTCAAGAATGCAGTGCAACAACTGGTTACATAAATTCTTCACTTAATGACTCAGCAAAAGAACTGGCAGAGGTCCCCAGGCAACTGCAGTGTTAACAGTGCAGGAATTACATATGAACGATTGGGCGTTGTTATGGACGAGGCCAGACCACTCAAAACATTCTTAACCAGGCAGCCCAGACCGTAATTTATCAATTTGTTTTGGTAAGTGCACAGTGAAAATTACCCTGAGCAAGTTAGCTAATTTGACTACTATATTTTAAAATAGAGCAAAATCTGTTCTCAAAATTATACAATGAAACACGAAGAACAGAATGAAGAACACCAACAGAACTCATTCGATCCAAACTAGACTTAATTATGCTGCTCCGAATATACACAACAGTCCCAAAAAACAAACTTCCTTTAAAAACCGGTAGAAATGGAACACATGGTGAAGTTGAAGGGCAGAAAGAGAGAGAGAGAAAGAGAGAGAGAGTTTCTACACAGCTCAATGTTGATATCCTCACCAGCTGAAGACAACTAAAGTGCTCAGCTCAGCTCGAGAGATGACCACTCTGCTTTCATTCCACAGTCACTTCTAAAGCATGACCACGTTGACCTGACGTCTCATCTCATATAAACAAAAGTCCTCTCGAAATCCTTTTCACCTCTGTACCAAACCAGACTGATTGGAGCCCGGCCTGGTTTATTACCACTGTGAAAAAAAAAATCAAGGACAGAGTATACTTGAACCAAGGAAGAGTTTTTTTTTAAAAAATGATTAGCTTTGGAATAGAGACCATCAGCACAATCACATGGATCTGAGTAAACACCCAGCAGAGGATCGGGATGGGGGAAGAAATATGAGGCACCATTCAGTGGTTCAGGAATACATGGCTATTCCTGAGTGATTGGCAGAAGGACATACACGGAGACACACAGGTAATGAGCAGCACAAAGTCATTCAGCGCTTCGAGTCTGGTCCGCCCACCATTCCAAAACATCACGGCTCATCCAATTCTAAAGTGTAATCCGCATTCCTGTCTGTCCCTGATAATGATACCCATCTCCCAACCTAAACAAGAATCCATCCACCTCCACCTTAAGAAAAATTTAAAGATGTGACAAAGTGACAGCACTGAAGGGAGGAAGAGGAGACTGTCAGTGACATGTGAGAATGGAAAGAGGCTGGGGAGTGATTCCAAATGACGGACTGGCTGTGAGTTATGGGTTCAGATGGAACATTGCATCATCACAGACTGCCCTATGGATGGGTGTTTACGACTGGCTGGAGGGATCTCTGCAATTCCTCTGCAGAGGTGAAGGGGGAATGGGCAAAATCAGTGCCTCCTGCATCATGATGATTGTCAGATTCTCTCTGTACAGCTCACAATAAACACTTCATTGCAACAAGAGGTGAGTGTGTTGCTCAGACTGTGTTTGGTTGTCTGTCTGTGTGTCAATATCTTTTTGAGCCCCTAGCAGGATCTCTGTTTGCCTCTCTGTGAGTCTGTCTCTGTTTGTTTATGAGTGTCGCTCGATATCTATATCTAATTGCATGTGTGGTTCTGTAACTATGTTAAAGTTGTGTATATACGGATGTTTCTGCAAGTTTTTGCATGTTGATGTGCAATGTCTCTCAGTATGAACTCATTTCCATATGCGTGCGGAGATGTGGGTCAACTTTGTTTGTGTGTAAATATTTTTCTTTATGTAGGATGACTTGCTATGTGTGCGTGTGTCTGTGTTTTGTATCTCTGCGTTGTTCTGTTCCCATATATCAGTTTGACTGTATTTTGTGTATGGATGTGTGTGCATTATCTATCTGTACATAGTCATGTTCCTATACCTCTCAGCATGGTGGTGTTCCTGTGTGTGAAGTATGAGTGTGTTAATGTAGCGATGTGTAGGTATGGTCACATACTGCAGTCTGATTGTATTCTCTGTGTGCATGAGGGTGAGGTTTTGTTTCTATGCCCGTCAGGATCTGGTTTATTTTGTGTAGTTGGTTCCCATATCTCCGTTTGAATATGATTCTGTATATGTTTGCCCATTTGGGGCGTACGATGGAATGTGTAATTGTTTCTGTTTACCAATATGTTCCTTCGTCTCACCTTGACTGTATTTGTGCATGTGGATGTGTTTCTGCGTCTGTGTGTATGTTTGTGTGATGGTGTGAGTGTGTTTCTGTGTCCTTCAAGATCTGTTTATATTTCTGTCACACCATGGCACTCCGTCT
Organism: Chiloscyllium plagiosum; assembly: GCF_004010195.1. Taxonomy (NCBI): domain Eukaryota; kingdom Metazoa; phylum Chordata; class Chondrichthyes; order Orectolobiformes; family Hemiscylliidae; genus Chiloscyllium; species Chiloscyllium plagiosum. The sequence goes on along the minus strand of NC_057755.1, from coordinate 3,647,859 downwards.
CCTGGAAAAAGACGAGTGAACATAGAACATTACAGCGCAGTACAGGCCCTTCAGCCCTCCATGTTGCACCGACCAGTCATACCAATCTGAAGCCCATCCAATCTACACTATTCCACGTACGTCCATATGTTTGTCCAATGACGACTTGAATGCACTTAAAGTTGGCGAATCTACTCTCGTTGCAGGCAAAGCATTCCATACCCTTACTACTCTCTGACGAAAGAAACTACCTCTGACATCTGTCCTATATCTATCACCACTCAATTTAAAGCTATGCCCCCTCGTGCTCGCCGTTACCAAACGCTTTGCTGAAATCCATATACACCACATCAACCAGTTTACTCTCATCTCCCTGTTTGGTCACCTTGTCAAATAACTGAATAAGCTTTGTGACGCACGACCTACCCTTCACAAAACCGTGCTGACAATCCCTAATCAAATTATTCTTTTCTAGATGATTATAAATCCTATCTCTTATAACCTTTTCCAACATTTTCCAAGAACTGAATTGAGGCTCACTGGTCTTTAACCACCAGGGTTGTCTCTACTCCCCTTCTTGAACAGGGGAACCACATTTACTGTCCTCCAGTCTTCTGGCACTATTACTGTAGACAATGAAGATTTAAAGATCAATGTCAAAGGCTCGGCAATCTCCTCCCTAGTTTCCCAGAGGATCCTAGGATAAATCCCATCCGGCCCAGGGAACTTGTCTATTTTTACACTCTGCAGGATTTCTAATACTTCTTCCTTGTGAACCTCAATCCCACCTTGTCTAGTAGCCTGTATCTCAGTATTCTCCTCGACAATATTGTCGTTTTCTAGAGTGAATACTGTCGAAAAATATTCATTTCGTGCTTCCCCTATATCCTCTGACTCCACACACAACGTCCCAATATTTTCTTGATTGGCCCTAATCTTACTTTTGTCATTCTGTTATTCCTTAAATGCCTATAGAAAGCCTTAGGGTTTACCCTGATCCTATCCACCAACAACTTCTCATGCCTCCTCCTGACTCTTCTGAGCTCTCTCTTTAGGTCTTTCCTGGCTACCTTGTAATCCTCAAGCGCCCTAACTGAGCCTTCACATCTCATCCTAACATAAGCCTTATTCTTCTTCTTTACCAGAGATTCCACTGCCTTCGTAAACCATGGCTCCCGCGCTCTACAGCTTCCTCCCTGTCTGACTTGTCTGGGACACACAGGAGCTTTTTCTTGAATAAGCTCCGCATTTCTAATGTGCCCATCCCCTGCAGTTTCCTTCCCCTTCCTAAATCTTGCCTAATCGCATCGTAGTTGCCTTTCCTCCAGCTGTAACTCTTGCCCAGTGGAATACGCCTATCCCTTTCTATCACTGAAGTAAACATAACAGAATTGTGATCGCTATCACCAAAGTGCTCACCTACTTTCAAGTCTAAAACCTGGCCGGGCTGGTTACACAGTACCAAATCTAATGTGGCTTCACCCCTTGTTTGCCTGTCTACATACTATGTCAGGAAGCCCTCCTGCACACACTGGACAAAAACTGACCCATCTATCGTACTCGGACTATAGTGTTCCCAGTCAATGTTTGCAGCAGGTCATGGTGCACAGATTGCTCTCAATGGAGTATATGTGGGAACTTGCAAAAATCCAAACACCAGTATCTCCACCTCATAACCACTGAAACCTGAACTTTTACTTTGCTTTAAAGACCTATTGTCTAACTAATTAAACAAGACAAGTTAATATTGAATGAGACGCAAGGCACTAGGAAGCTCAGAGGAACAGTAGGATTTGGGGTGCTTGTCCACACATCCCTGAAGGTGAGATGATATGTTAACGGAATAGCACAGATGACATGTGGAACATCCAATATCTTGCTTAGTCCTGGTGCTGATTATCGAGGCAAGGTGGTCTTGTTGGAGTTTTGTGGGACTTGGGGGGGTGAGGATCCAGCTGAAGAACTGTGTACAGTTCTGATCAACACATGAGAGAAATTTGTGCACTCACATGATCACAGCAATCGTCAAAACGCTGATGGAAAGGGTGATAGAGTTTAATATAGGGAGCAGGTCAACCGGGTGGAAGTAGAGATAATCTCTGGGAAGTAAAGATCCAAAAATGATTCCCTCCACAAATGATGTCACCATTCACCCTGCTCAGGAACACGCTGCTATCCCTGATTGACTGTCGGATTGACACACATGGGGACGTACAAAGCACAGCATTAGGCCATTTAACCCTTCGACTCTGGTCCTCCTGCCGCTCCAGAAGACATCAGCTTATCTAATTGTAACATCAAATCTGCATTCCCATATGCACCTGAGCACTATCCTCACTCAACCCCCAAAATGTTAACAAGAATCTATCTACCTGTCCCTTCAACAATATTGAAGGACATGACAAATGGAGAGCAGGGAAGGAAGAAAGAGGTGATTGTCAGGGGCAGAGTAGGAGGGAAAGAGCCTGCAGGAGTGATTACAATGACGGACTGGCTGTGAGTGCAGGGTTCAGCTAGAACATTGGCTCTTCGCTGACTGCCCTGTGGATGAGTGTTAAAGACCGGCAGACGGGTTCTCTGCAATTCCCCTGTAGGGGAGAAGGGGGAAGGACGTAAACAGGCCCTCCTGCACCATGGTGATTGTCAGACCTCTCTGTTCAGCTCGCAATAAACACTTTATTACCACAAGAAAAAGGCTCTGGTGTTGATGGTCCTCTGGGGTTAGCTGGTTATTATTTCGTATATTTTTATTTAGTTTTGAGAGAGTTTCTTGAGCCCACCTCCTGGCTAATCCCATCACAAGGATATTGCTGTCTCTCTACTTCTCTGCCTCTTACTGTGTTTCTTTGTCTCTGTCCCTCCCTTCATCTCTTTCTCCGTCTCTGTAATTCTCTCTCTGTTTTTCTCTCTGAATTTCCTGCTGTCAGTCTCTCTCTGTGTCTCACTCTGCCTCTCTCTCTCTGTTCCTCTCTCACTCACTTGGTCTGTCTGTCTGTCTTTCTCTCGTTCTCCTGTATTTCTGTCTCTTTACTTCTCTCTCTCTCTCTGTCTATCTCATTCTTTGTCTCTCTCTCTCACACTATCTCTTTTTCTCTCATTGACAATGTCAAACATTTGTTCTCTCAGTTTAGTATATGTCCACGTTCGTTGGCTCAAGTGCATTCCTGATCCCTACCTTCAATGATTGTTTTCGTGTATCTGTGTTTGTGTATGTGTGTGTTTGTGTGTGTATGTGTGTTTGTATGTGTGTTTGCATGTGTGTGTGTGCATATGTGTGTGTGCGTGTGTGTTTGTGTATGTGTGTGTTTGTGTTTGTGTGTGTGTTTCTCTTTCAGTGTGTGAGGGTCTGTGTGTGGGCATGTTTCATTGCCTTTGTGGGGATGTCACTCTGTTTATGTTCCTCAGTTTGTAAAAAAAAAATGGGTATGTTCCTGTGTATCTCGGTGTGTTTTGCATATGGTGTTTTTTGCGTTTCAATTTGTGCGGAATATATGTTGTTTTTCTTGTGTGTGTCAGCGTGTCAAACTAATTCTATGTGTGTCTGTCTTTAGAGTGCAGTTGTTTTATTGCGTGAATGCAGGGTGTGTCTCTCTGCCTGGCTGTGTTCCTGCATAAGTAGGTGAGTGTGTTGTTCAGACTGCATTTGGCTGTTGGATTGTATGTCAAGACTTTTCTGTGCATCCGGCAGGTTCTCTCTGTGTGGCTGTGTTTCTGTGTTTGTTTAAGAGTGTTGCTCTGTGTCTGTACAAAATTACACAGTGAAACACAAAGAACAGAATAATGAACCCCTGCAGAAATCATCTATCCAAACTAGATTTAATTAAGCTGTTTCGAATATACACAATAGTCCCAATAATCAAACACCCGTTAAAAAATATAAAAATGGAATAAATGCTTACAGGTTGAAGTTAGAAGGCAGAAGGAGAGAGACAGTTTCCACAGAGGTGAACTCTTACTCATTATGGACTGAATTGCTCAGCTCGAGAGCTGACCACTTCCCTTTCATTATCCAGGTCACTTCTAAAACATGACCATTTTGGCCTGACGTCTTATCCGTTTACATGCAAACAAAAAGCCCTCTCAGTACCTTTTAATCTCTGTACCAAACAAGTCTAATTGGAACCAAGAGAGTTTTATGACACCTGTGGAAAAAAATCAGAGGCACAGTATCCTTGAGAAAAGGAATAGCTTTGAGAACAAAAAGGACCAGTCTTGTGACATTGTGAGGGTGTGTGTGTGTGTGGTTAGGAACATTTGGGGAGGTCGTTGGATGTGAGTGTGTGCACGCGGGTTTGAGAGTGTTCCTGTTTGTCAGTATGCTCCTGCATCTCATTCTGACAGTATTTATGTGTTTAGGTGTGTTTCGATGTCCTTCAGGTTGTGGTTATGTCTCTGTCTCACAATGACGCGTCCTCTCCTGAAAATGGCCGAGTGAACCTGCCAGCAGATCACGGTGCACAGATTGCCTTCAATGAGCTATTTTATGGGAACCTGGAAAAGAGCTAAATATCAGTATCTGTACCACAGAAAACCTGAAGGTTGAACTGTTATTTCAGTTAAAAGACCTAAAACAAACCAATTAAACACGACAATGGACTATTCAATGAAAGGCAGGGCACGAGGAAGCTCAGAGGACAGTGGGATCTTGGCATGCTTGTCCACAAATTCCTGAAGATGGCATTTCTTGTTAGCAGAGTGGTTAAGAAGGTACACGGGACACATATTTATATCAGTCGTAGTGCAGATTATAGCAGGGCATGTTGGAGATTTCCAGGACTTGGTGAGGATACAGCTGGGGTACTGTCTGCAGTTCTGGTCAACAAATGATGGCAATAGACACATCAAACCTCAAAATGCTGACGAGATGCGGGAACAGTGACAGAGTTTAATGTGGGGAGCAGGTGAATATGGAATTCTTATAAACGTCCTTCAGACCACCTCCAACGTCAGCATAGTCTTCCTTCAACATGGGGCACAAACACTGCTCACAATATTCCAAACACGGCCTGACCAGAGCCTTTTACAGCCGCAGCAGTGTGTTCTCTACTCTTGTATTCAAGTTATCTTTAAATCAATGCTAACAATGTGTTTTCTTACTAAATGACGTTGTGAAGAGTACTCGTGATGTGAAAGGCAGGAAGCGAGAATTTCTTTGTAAAAATCATCGGAGGAAAGTGCGTGTGGTCCCTTTAAGAGGTAAAGTGCTTTTCTAAACTTAAAAAGTACACAGAAAAATGTGTCTGTAAGCAGTTGCAGACGACAGACAATTCTGAATTTGAAACGTGTACCAGGCCCGAGACACCAAAACCCAATTAAATTTATATCTGATGGTTTTGTCTATTTCGAAACATTTCAATTATAATGAAATTAATAGGTCATCAAGGGTATTAAAGATGAGGGCATTTGAAAATTAGAAAGAGCCAACTGCCATCTGAGGAGGTAACAACTTTCAGCTCTCATATAAAGCACCATTCATCCATAAAAGGGACCATGACACTTTTAGCTAATACTCCAGTCAAAATAAATTGCAGACAAAACATCCCTAACAGCAGGATCAGCGGAAAGCAGGCGTTTGTGACTTGGGATCAGAAAATAGACTGAGAGACAGCGGAGACCGCAGAGCATTCCAAAAGACCTGTGTGAACGTTGAGAGACGAATTTAGAAATTATTGTTTTCTTATTACTTATATTTATACAGATGGGACCTGTGTTTATTGGAACAGCATATCAATGGAATTTCGCTCACTTAGAGAATAGTTAATAGTTATGGTGTATTATCCTGTAAAAAGGACGCCTGAATCGCTCGTGTGCTTTAGGGTTTCAACAACTTTCCGTCATAAGAAAATAGTCTGCACATCTATTCTTCTGACCCAAGTTCATAAACGCTCACTTGCAGTCCATGCTATTCCACCTATCTTTGCATCGTGTTCAAACTTTGCAAAAATAACCTCCATCATCCCGGTCATTAATGTATTTCATGAATACTTGTGGTCCCAATCAAACCTCTGTGTATCACCACTCGCCACCATTCGCTACTTTCTGCCTTCTTCCAGTCAGCCAATCCTCTGTCCATACTCGTACCTGGTCACTAATACAGGGGGATTTTATCTTATTTAGCAGCCTGCTGCACCTCTGTCATACGTTTTCTGCATTTTGTTCATAATTACGAAAACTATTTTTGTGTTGCAGCTTTCCCCAACGTTCCCTTATTTAAATAATTCTCTGCTCTTTTATCCTACCTTCCAAAATGAACAACTTCATATTTTCCCAAGTTAAATTGACATTTTGCGCACTTACTTAACCGAACAAAATCTCTCTCTAAACTGTCTGCATCCCTCTCCCAACTTGCCTTCCCACCTATTTTCGATCCCAACTGAAACTCTGGCTCCAGTACGTTCGCTTCATTATTCAGTCATTCGCATACACAGTAGAACACAGAACATAGATCAGTACAGCACAGAACAGGCCCTTCAGCCCACGATGTTGTGCCGATCATTGATTCTCATGTGAGGTAAACCTAATGTACGAACTCTCACATTTCTGTGACCATATGCATGTCCAGCAGTCTCTTAATTATCCCCAATGACCGCGCTTCCACAACTGCAGGTGGCAACGCATTCCATGCTCCCACAACTCTCTGCGTAAAGAACCTGCCTCTGACATCCCCTCCATACTTTCCGCCAAACACCTTAAAACTATGACCCCTCGTGTTAACAATTTCAGCACTGAGAAAACGTTTCTGGCTATCAACTCTATCTATGCCTCTCATTATCTTGTACACCTCAATTAGAGACCCCTCTTTTCCTTCTTTTTTCCAATGAGAAAAGTCCGAGCTCAGTCAACCTCTCTTCGTAAGATAAGCCTTCCATTCCAGGCAGCATCCTGGTAAACCTCCTCTGAACCCTCTCCAAAACATCCACATTTTTCCTATGATAGGGCGACCAGAACTGGACGCAGTATTCCAAGTGCAGTCTAAGCAAAGATTTACAGAGCTGCAACAAGGTCTCACGGCTCTTAAACACAAACCCTCAGTTAATGAAGGCCAAAACACCCTATGCTTTATTAACATCCCTGTCCACCTGGGTGGCAATTTTAAGGAATCTATGTACCTGCACCTCAAGAGCCCCCTGTTCCTCCACACTACCAAGAATCCTGTCTTTAATCCTGGACTCAACTTTCAAGTTCGACCCACAAAAATGCATCACTTCGCATTTATCCAGGTTGAACTCCACCTGTCACCTCTCAGCCCATCTCTGCATCCTATCAATGTCACGCTGCAGCGTACACTGCCAACGACACTCTGCAAGTTTGTGTCGTCTGCAAACTTGCTAAACCACCTTCAATCTCCTCATCCAAGTCATTAATAAAAATTACAAAGAGTAGAGGCCCAAGAACAGAGCCCTGTGGAACACCACTCACCACTGACTTCCAGGCAGAATACTTTCCTTCCACTACCACTCGCTGTCTTCTGTCGACCAGCCAATTCTACATCCAGACGGCTAACTTTCCCTGTTTCCCATTCCTCCTGACCTTCTGAACGAGCCTACCATGGGAACCTTATCAAATACCTTACTGAAGTCCACATACACAACATCCACCGCTCGACCCTCATCAACTTGTCCAGTAACATCCTCAAAGAACTCAATAAGATTTTTGAGGCATGACCTGCCCCTCACAAAGCCGTGCTGACTGCCTTTAATCAAGACATGCTCTTCCAGATGGTCATAAATCATATCCCTCAGAATCCTTTCTAATACCTTGCAGATGACAGACGTGCGACTGACTGGTCTGTAATTGCCGGGCTTTTCCCTATTTCCTTTCTTGAAGAGAGGAATTACATTTGCCTCCCTCCAGTCCTCAGGTACGACTCCGGTGGAGAGCAAGGATGCAAAGATCTTCTCAAGCGGCAAAGCAATCACATTTCTCACTTCCGAAAGCAGCCGAGGACAAATCTGGTCTGGCCTTGGCGACTTGTCAATCTTAATGTTTGTCAAAATTTTCAACACATCAGCTTCCTCAATCTCTATCTGTTCCAGCATGTTTACCTGCTCCTCAATGGTTTCATTCACTACAGTATTGCATGCTTTACACAGTATGTATAATATTTATTATGCATTGTTGGATAGAGCAGTTTGGCTGTTCATAAATATTGTTTTGCATTGTAGCTGACAGTGTTTTCATGTAAATATTATTGTGCACTGGAACAGCCTTTGTTTGTTAATAAATATTGCTTTGTGTGGAAATCCTTTGATTTAAAATATAAATAGTGATGTATATGGGAAATGTGCATGTTTATATTTAAATCCTGTTTTGTTTTGAAGCTGTTCATGCTTTTTCATAAATAATGTTGTGTCTTGGAAGTGTTATGGATTAATATAAATATTGTCAAGCATTCGAGCTGTACATGATAATATAAGAAATACTGTGTTTCGGAAGTGTTTATGTTCATATAAATATTGTCATATGTTGGAACTGTTTTTGTTTATGTGTATGTTCTTTCATGGAACTATTCATCTTTGTAAATCAATATTGCTGTGGAGTGGAGCAGTTCTTGTTTAAATATAAACATTAATATATGTTGATGTTTGCCTGTCTCCTCCTCATCAGCAATACCGCTTCTGAACATTTAGTGTGAATGATAAGCTCCTCCTCTGCTTTGGGATGGACCTGCAGTCCCACCACCTGCTAGAGGGGCAGCTGCAAAGAGCAGCATCGGTCATTTCTTAGTGGTAATGGGGAATAAATAGGCAGGGACACCCGATCTCTCATTATATAGATGTAAGTTTGCTTGCTGAGCTGGAAGGTTCTGACGATTCATCATCATACTTCGTTACATCATCAGTGAGCCCCGGTGAAGCACTGGTGGCATGGCCCGCTTTGTATTTATGTGTTTCAGTTTCCTTGGGTTAGCGACAGCATTACCTGTGACGGTGTCATTTCCTGTTTTCTTTTCTCAGAGGGTGGTAAATGGGATCCAAGTTAATGTGTTTGCTATTAGAATTCTGGTTGGAATGCCGTGCTACTAGGAATTCTCACACGTGTCTCTGTTTGGCTTGTCCTAGATGGTTGTGCTGTCCCAGGCGAAGTGGCATCCTTCCTCATCTGTATGTAAAGATACTAGTGAGAGTGGGTCATGTCTTTTCATGGCTAGTTGAAGTTCATGTATCCTGGTGGCCAGTTTTCTACCTTTTATCCAATGTAGTGTTTGTTACAGTTCTTGCAAGGTATATTGTCAATGACATTAGTTTTGCCTGTTGTCCGCATCGGGCCTTTCAAGTTCATTAGCTGCTGTTTTGGTTTGTTTATGGGTTTGTGAGCTTCCATGATGCCATGGCTAAATCTCCACAGGAAATGATGTCACCAACCCAAGGAAACCTAAACACACAAGTAAAAATCGGGCCATACCACCAGTGCTTCACTGGAGGCTCACTGGGTGGGGGCGTCCAGAACTAGAGGAAATAGGTTTAGGGTGAGTGCGAAAGACTTAAAAGGGACCTAAGGGGCAATATGTTCATGCAGAGTGTGGTCCGTGTATGTAACGAGCTGCCAGAGGAACTGGTGGAGCTGGTACAATTGCAAAACTTAAAAGGCATCTGGATGGGTTGAATAAGAAGCGTTTAGAGGGATATGGTCCATATGCTAGCAAATGGGACTGGATGAATTTAGGATATCTGGTCAGCATGGACAAATTGGACTGAATGATCTGTTTCCATGCTGTACATCTCTGTGACTATGATAGAAAGATGTTACCTAGTATGGTCATGAAATGTCTGAAAATGAACCTTCCGGTTCAGCGAGCAAACTCACATCCAGAACTTCAACCTGAGCAACAAATCTTCTCAAATCTCGCTCTCATTATGTATTCAGGGAACAATAATTCAAGAGCACTAGGGAAAGAGAGAGCGTTAAATACAGATAGAGAGGGTGTTAAAGATTGTAATAGGGAAATAATTCAATTGAGAATAATAGGGGGAGGATTAAATAGACAATAATAAAGAGAGGGTTAAATGCAAGGTAATCGTGAGAGGATTAAATACAAGGGAACAAGAACAGCATTAAATACTGGAGAGGAGAATTGAATGTAATACAATGTAATCGTGAGAGGTGTTAATGGACAGTTATAGAAAGAAGATTGAATATGGTGGAGCAGCGAAAGGGTTAAATACAGGCAAAAAGGATAGGGTTAAGTACAGAGGGATAGGATCAAACTGAGAGTAATAGCGACAGGGTTACTCAGAGAGACATCGGGAGAAAGTCAAATACAGATAGAGAGATGGTTAAAGTTTGTGACGGGTGCTGTTTAAAGGATGTCAATGACTTGGAATGGCTTTGAGAGGAGATTAATAATCATATGAACATAATGGCAGTTCTTTCAGCCTCTCAAGTCTGGACCCAGTGTTCTAGCGAGAAGGAAAAATAGGGTGGTCACTAGTAATTTAAATTTGTGAGTTCGGGGGAAGGGAAAGAGAAAGAGACAGGAAGTATGCTGATAAATAAAAAGGTAAGCAGCAGATTAGCATGAGTACAGGAATGTTTAAGTTCAAGGCAGACTATGAAAGAAACAAAAAGGAAGGATAACTCAGGAGATATTAGAGATGTTGTGAATCATGGTGGTAAGATGGCTAGCATAAAGTCACTTTCACAGAATGCTCGTAGCATTCGTAACAAGTTTGATGAGCAAATGGCACAACTCATTGCAAATGAATATGATTTGGTAGCCATTCTCGAGACGTGATTACAGAATGGTCACAACTGCGAGTTAAATATCCAGGGGTACAAGCCTAGTCAGAAGGGTAGACAGGGACTTAAGGTAAGTAGTGTGGCTCTGATATTCAAGGAGGATATCAAGGCAGTGCTGAGAGATGATATAGGTTATATGGACAGTGAGGTTAAATCCATTTGGGTGGAAATTAGAAAATGGTCTGACAGCTGCAACAATTAGTTAGGAAGGCAAATGGAATTTTGCTCTTCATTGCTAAACGTATTGTGTATAAAAGCAGAGAGATAATGTTGCAGCTGTACAAGGTACTGGCGAGGCATTTCCTGGAAGATTGTGTGCAGTTTTGGTCTACTTACTTGAGAAAGGATGTACTGGTATTGGAGGGATTGCAGAGGAGGTTCACGACGTTGATTCCAACTTGAGGGGGTTGGCTTATGAGGAGAGACTGAGTAGATTTGAATTATATTAATTGGAATTCATAAGAATGCAGGGAAATCTCATACAAAGATATAGAATCATAGAGGGAATCAAAAAAATACAAGTAGATGGGATGTTTTCACTGTTAGGTGAAGTTAGGACAAGAAGACATAGCCTCAAGATTAGAGGGAGCAGATTTAGGAATGAATTGAGAAAGAACGTCTTCTCTCCATTTGTGTACGAATGAACTTCTGTTTATTTTTTGACGGTTTGCAACCCAGCATGATATTAACAGAGCTTTCAAGATTTGTTAGAGAGTTCTGTAATCTGAGATTAAGGAAAACACCCGTAACTAATAGCCTTCACTTCCTCTTTTAGCATTTTTGGTTATTGTTTTAGCTCTTTTAAGTTCCTGGAACTGGGTGGATGTGCAGATCTGTGCTGATGAGATGGGAATGAGAGATTTATTCAATTACTTTACCATGGTGTAAAATGTTCATGAACACCCTGACAGTCAGGCACATTTTAGTGACCAGTCAAGTTCACAAGAGCCTGAGGCGTCAGAGGAAGGGAGAGAGTCAAGAAGATGCTGAGACGGAGAACCGGACGAAGTTGGTAATTTATCTCTTCACCATATGCATCAGCTTTATACTTCTGTGTACGGTCTTAAAATCTTATATGTTAACATTAGAAGCTGCAATAGTGCTAGCATGGAAATCTAGACATTTTTACGTATGTTGGAGAAAGGATTTCAGCTGAAGCACGAACACATTATTTTATGCAGTGACTTTGTCCAAGCTCAGAGTGAAGTTCAGGAACGCGGTGCAACAGCAGATCACGTAATTTGTTCACTTAATAACTCAGCAAAACATTTGAGAGTTGTCCAAAGGCAGCCGCAGTGTTCCCAGTGCAGACATTGTATATGAACGGCCAGGATTCCATCAGTATAACCACATGGATCTGAGTATAACACCCAGCGGTAGGTAGAGTGGGGGTTAACAGGATGGGTCACCATTCACCCCGCTCAGGAACATGCTGCTATCCCTGATTGACTGATGGATTCACGCACACGTGGACACACAGACAATGAACAGCAGCAGGCCATGCAGCCTTTTGAGCCTGGTCTCCCTGCACTTCAGAAGATGGCTGCTCATCCAATTGTGCAGTCAAATGCGCATTCCTTTGTGCCACTGAGTAACATCCCTCCCCACAAAATTTAACAAGAATCTATCCATTTCCACCTTAAGACAAATTGAAGGATGCGACAAAGGGAAAGCAGGTAATGGGAAAGAGGTGACTGTCAAAGGCAGAATAGGATAGAAAGAGGTTGGAAGAATGATTCCAAATGATGGACTGGCTGTGAGTGATGGGTCAGCTGGAAGTTTGGGTCTGAACAGACTGCCTGTTGTTAAAGACTGGCTGGCGGAATCTTATCTGACTTGGTTAGTGTTGTGTGCACATTTGTTTTTGAGAGAATTTATTGAATCTGCAGCATGTCTTCTCACATCACAAGGATATTGTTTTCTGTCTTTCTCTTTCTGCCTCTTTCTGTCTGACTTTCTTTCTGTTCCTTTCTTCCTCTCCCTCCCCATCTCTCAATTTCTTGCTCAGATTATATCTCTGTCTATCTCGCTCTCTGCGTCTCTCCCCGTCTATGTCGTTCTGTTGCGCTCTCTCTCTATCTCTCTTTACCTATCTATCTGACTGCCTGCCTCACTGCCTCCCACTATGCCTATCCTTCTTTGTCTCTCTGTCCAGCTCATTATCTGGCTCTCTCTCTCCCTCTCTCTCTCGCGCGCTGTCTTTGTATTTTTCTCACATTTACCATGTCAGGCACTTGTCTCAGTTTAGCACATGCTCACTTTCATTGACTCAAGTCCCTTATTGTTCCATCCATTCACTGATCTTTCCCCAAGAAGTGATATTGTAAAACGCAAAGTGCACAGATACAGCCAGCAATACCTTGTCACATTATTGTTAATAAGTCTCCTGAACTTCGATCGTCTCTTTTTCCTCTCTATGTGGCTTCAGGGAGGTGTGTTCATGCGATTTCCTTTCGGATTGTGAGGGTCTCTGTGTGTCTCCGTGTGAGGGTGTTTCATTGTCTTTGTGAGGATGTCACTCTGTGTGTGTTTCCCTCGGACTTTATCATTAGATATGTCCCCGGCTGTGACACATTATGAGTGCATTTATGCATCTGTGTGTGGGTGTCCCTTTGTGTGTATTGGGAAGTATTTCAGTGACTGCATATTCATGTATTTATGTGTTTGGGAATGTTATTCAGTCTGTATGAGAGTGTTTCCGTGAAGTTGAGTGTTTGTATGTGAGTCTGTGTTACTGTGCCTGTGTGATTGCGTATTTGTATGTGTTTTGCAGGTGTGCATCTAATAAGGTGTATGCTGTTTGTGGGTTCATATGCCTCTGACCGTGTGGTTGTCGGTGGGTGTGTTTGTGGGTGTGGTTGTCAGCAAATTGTGATGGTTTTGCGACTCCATGTGTGTGTAGATCTGAGTGTCAATGTACTATTGTGGGTTTGCGGGATGTGTCTCTGCCTGGCTCTGCTTTTGTTAAAGCAGGTGAGTGTGTTGTTGAGACGATGTTTGGTTGCCTGTCCGTCTCCAAGAGCCTACTGCGCTCCCAGCAGTACCGACCTGTGCCTCTCTGTGGGTGTGCCTCTGTGTTCGTTTCTGAGTCGTTCTATATCTATATATAATTGTGGTGGTAGTTCAGTAACTGTGCTTGAATGTGCTTGTGTGTATATATATATAAATGCAAAGTGATGCATTTGGAAGGTCGAATTTGAAAGCGGAGTACAGGGTTAAGGATAGGAATCTTGGCAGTGTGGAGGACAGAGGGATCTTTGTGTGCAGGTACATAGATCCCTTAAAATGGCCACCCAAGTGGATATGGTTGTTTAGAAAGCATATGGTGTTTTGGCTTTCATTAACAGGGGTATTGAGTTTAAGAGTCGTGAGATCGTGTTGCAGCTCTATCAAACTTTGGTTAGACCGCACTTGGAATACTGCGTCCAGTTCTGGTCGCACTATTATAGGAAAGATGTGAGTGCTTTGGAGCGGGTTCAGAGGAGGTTTACAAGGTGCTGCCTGGACTGCAGGACTTATCTTGTGAGGAGAGGTTGACTGAGCTCGGACTTTTTTCATTGTAGAATAGGAGAAGAGGGGACCTAATTGAGGTATACAAGATAATGAGAGGCATAGATAGAGTCGATAGCCAGAGACTATTTCCCAGGGCCGAAATGACTAATACGAGGGGTCATAGTTTTAAGCTGGTTGGAGGAAAGTATAGAGGGGATGTCAGAAGCGGGTTCTTTACACAGAGAGTTGTGAAAGCATGGAATGCGTTGCCAGCAGCAGTTGTGGAGGCAGTGTCATTGGGCATATTTAAGAGACTCCTGGACATGCATATGGTCACAGAAATTTGAGGGTGCATACATGAGGATCAGTGGTCGGCACGACATCGTGGGCTGAAGGGCCTGTTCTGTGCTGTATTGTTCTATGTTCTATAAGAAGTATCTGTCAGTTCTTGTAGGTTGGTGTGTAATGCCCCTTACTCTGAGTTCATTTACATATGTTTGTGAGGCTGTGCATGTGATTCTGTGTCTGCGTTCAGATGTTTTAGATTAGATTACTTACAGTGTGGAAACAGGCCCTTCGGCCCAACAAGTCCACACCGACCCGCCGAAGCGCAAACCACCCATTCCCCTACATATACCCCTTTACCTAACACTATGGGCAATTTAGCATGGCCAATTCACCTGACCTGCACATCTTTGGACTGTGGGAGGAAACCGGAGCACCCGGAGGAAACCCACGCAGACACGGGGAGAATGTGCAAACTCTACACAGTCAGTCGCCCGAGTCGGGAATTGAACCCGGGTCTCTGGCACTGTGAGGCAGCAGTGCTAACCATATCACAGAATTTGTGTGTTGTGTGTGTGCGTGTGTGTGGTGTGTCTGCATGTGTGGATGTGTGTACGTTCTGTCTGTATATGGGTGTGTTACATTCTTGCTAAGTAAGTCTGTATTTATGTATGTGTGTAGATTTATTCCAATATCTCAGTATGACTGTATTTCTTTGTATGCGGATGTTTTTATTCTTTCTGTACATGGCTGTGTTCCAAAATGTCTCCGTATGTCTATTTTTCTGTGTGTGAGCGCGTGCGCACGCATGGGTGAGTTGGTATATTCCCCTTCTGCACTCTGATTGTATGCCTGTGTGTGCTGTGAGGGTGTGGGAATGCTTCTGTAGTCTTTGTGTAAGTGTGTTCCCACATTTCAGTTTGACTGCGTTATTGCACTTTTGTACATGCGTGTGTGTACTTGTGTGTGCGTGTAAGTGTGTTTTTGTTTGTCAGTGTGTTCCTATATCTCACTCAGCCTGTATTTCTGTGTGTGGGTGTGCTTCTGCGTGTTTGTGTGTGTGAGGGTGTGGTATGTTTCTGTGTCCCTTTGGGTGTGGTTCTGTCTCTGTCTGATTATGAGATTCCCACTCCTGGAAAATGACAACTGAACACTACAGCAGGTCACGGTGCATGGATTGCTCTCAATGGTTCATTTCTGGCAACCTGGGAAATAGCTAAATGTCAGTATCTGCATCTTCGGCGCTCTGAAAATCGAACTATTACTTCAGTTCAAATACCTTAGCCTAATGAACGAAACAAGACAGGGAAATATTCAACGATAATCAGGATTCCAAGGATGCAATACATAAATAGTTTTTCGTGTTGGAGCTGCTTGTGGCAATATATAAATATGGTTATATATTGGATTATAAGGCCATACAACAAAGCAGCAGTATTAGACCAGCCAGTGGTGATCGAGGGCAAAGGTGTAGCCAGTGGAGAAGGTGCAATTGAGGGCACCGTCGATCACACAACAGGAATAATTACGGTCCTTGAGGTAGGAGAACATCTGCAATGCCTCGGAGTGGAATTGTTCATCATGAGACCAGATACAGCAGAGGGAAGTAGAGGGATTGGAACAAGGGGATGATGCTTTTACAGAAAGGGGATGGGAGGAGGTTTATTCAAGGCAGCTGTGCGAATAGTGAGTTTGTAGTAGATGTCAGTGTGGAATCAATCTCTGGAGACAGAGAGGTTAAGGAAGGGGAGGGAGGCATTGGAGATGGACCAAGTGAATTCGAGGTTCGGTTGGAATGTGCTGGTGTGGTGAATGAGAGCTAACCAAGCTCCTCGTGGAAGCACAAAGTATCACCAGTACAGTCATTAATGTAGCGGAGGAAAAGGTGGGGGATGATGCCAGTGTATCTGTGGAAGAGGGATTATTCCCATGTATCCTACAAAGAGGCAGGCATACCTGGATTTTATCTGGGTACCCATAGTCACCTCTCTGTTTTGTAGGAGGTGGGAGGATTCAATTGAAAAGTTGTTAAATGCAAGCACAGGTTCTGCCAAGCGAATCAGATTGTCAGTGGAGGGGGACCAGTTTGGTCGGTGAGAGCGGAAAATCAGAGGACTTTTAGGCCTTTCGTATAGTGGATATATGTGTAGAGGGACTGAATGTCCATGGTGAAGATGAGGTGTTGGGGGCCAGTGAAACGAAAGTAATGGAAGAGGTAGAGGGAGTGGGTGGTGTCTGGAACATATGGGGGATAGGGGGTGGTTTCTGGACCAAGGGGGACAGGACGGAATTGAAACAAGAGAGGATGAGTTCAATCGGGTAGGTGTAAACAATTGGTCGACTGGAGCAGTCGGGTTTGTGGATGTTCAGCAAGAGATAAAACTGAGCGTTATTGGATTGGGGAACTGAGATTGGAGGCTGAGGGTGGGAGATCACCTGAGGTGATGAGCTTGTGGATAGTGTTGGAGATTATGGTTTAGTGATGAGAGAGGGGGTTGTGGTCAAGAGGCTGGTAGGAGAAGGTGTCGGCAAGGTCAGAGGCTGCGATACAAGAAAATGGGTTTGGTACAGTTTGGACTCCCGGGCAAAGACAGAATGTTTGTCATTATCACAGTAAAAGAACAGAAATGTTTACATTCTAGAAATAAGAATTGTGATCTGTATCAGTGATATAAAGTATACTGAGAATGGGCCATAATATTCTATATTGAAAGTGACGCCTCTGTTTCTTGAAATTCACTGAGAGTGAGCAGAATATAGTCAAATGTGGAGAATGAAACACTAAGGGATTGAATAATGCAAAATATGGAAATGCCATTTCTACGAATAAAGTACAACACAACCAGAGTTCATTTAGTTAAAATACTCATTCGGGTTTTGAACACTTTGTCATGGGCGAGCCACAGATAGTATTTTAAAGGAACATGTCTAATGTTCTGTATTCTGTCCTTTTAATTCTATGTAATGCTCTTGAACTCAATTATTAATTACAGATATACTAAAGGTATTAAAGGAACTTAAGTTGGTTATTTGTTAATACAGGTATATTTTCATTCATCATACTGTTCTTTTTTTTTGTTTTTATATATTGACTTAAAAGTGACTGATGAACCTCTCTCCCCACCTGCCCCCACCCGTCCCCCGACCCCCACCCCACCTCGCCACAACCCCCAGGAAGACGCAAAGTAAAAAGTAGCAATTACTTTTAATCTACTGTGGAAAAATTTTGAAATACAGATTCATCAACTGTTAATCCAAATCTGATCACATACTGGTGTAAAATTGTGTTAACACTTCCAGCTCTATATCAATTCTTATTAAAGTCTAGATCAGAAGTTAGTGTAACTATGTCTCACAGCTTGTCCTAACTTTGCTGGAAGATTAATCAGTCCCAAATGCATTATCAATATTATTTGAGTAAACATGACATGTCTTTCGGGCATTTTACTGAATCGAAATTGTAACTCTGCTACTTTTCGTTTATTAAAAAGATATTGCATCTGTTTTCCTCCATGGGGACATTTCAGTTTGTAAGCTTAGTACCAACATATTCAACCAACTGTGAAGATTTTCTAATTTGCAATTGATTGTAAAGCACCTTTACAGAGACCATTATAGTTTGGGGAACAGGAAATGATAACAGAAACAAAGGGCAAAGTGGGAAATATACTGATGGACAAAGTTGTTTGATCCTCTGTGGGAGAGCTGCTGCCACTGCACTCCAGATCTCATTGTTTGTCCTATTAATGTCCACACTAGAGCACTGTGCATCTTTTACCAATGGCACAACTGGCATGTTTTTTGACCAACAAATAATTCAACGATACACATTATATTTGGAGCTGAAAAATGTGTTGCTGGAAAAACGCAGCAGGTCAGGCAGCATCCGAGGAGCAGGAGAATCGACGTTTCGGTCACAAGCCCTTCTTCAGGAATGAGGAGGGCGTGGCAAGCGGGCTGAGATAAAAGGTAGGGAGGAGGGATTTGGGGGAGGGGCGTTGGGAATGCGATAGGTGGAAGGAGGTTAAGGCGAGGGTAATAGGCCAGAGATGGGGAGAAATCTGTCTTCATCCCTTGTGGTTCGAGGGTTCCTAGGCGGAAGATGAGGCGCTCTTCCTCCAGACGTCGTGTTGCCATGGTCTGGCGATGGAGGAGGCCAAGGACCTGCATGTCCTTGGCGGAGTGGGAGGGGGAGTTAAAGTGTTCAGCCACGGGGCGGTTGGGTTGGTTGGTGCGGGTGTCCCAGAGGTGTTCTCTGAAACGTTCCGCAAGTAGGCGGAACGTATTTGGAACCCTGTACCCAACACTCCTCCGATGATCTGTCCTCACAAATATCATGTCCCCACACATCCACTGACTGACAAAAACACTCAGAATGATAGAAGCCATCCGTGCTGACCCTCACTTATCACTCCATAACAACCTGCTCAACCACCTATTGTCAACATTGTATTTGTGCTCCCATTCCAGGGCCACTGCTCAGTCAAATTTCATCAATGTGGCCTCAGTGTAAACCCATTCTGCACATTACTGAGGAGCCTCCTGACTGACAAACTATTCGTTTAAAACTCTGTTAGTGAGGACACTGTCATCTGGCTCGGGATTTGCCTTACTAAGTGGAAACAAAATACTTATTAGGCATTCAGTAGGAATGTAGACACTTATATAACTTAAGTGGTTAAATGACTTGCCAGGCATACGAACAATGGGAAGGATAATGCAGTATATTTTTAAGATCTTTAGCCTTGGAAAATACATTTTGTTGCTTGTGAAATAACCGCTTCCTTCCTGCTAATGGCAATCTCTCAGCATTGGAGAACTATCTCATAATTGGACATGAGACAGTTTCAGACTGTTTTATCTTGCTTGGTATCTCCACTGGAAAAATATTATGATGCTTTCATTATCTTTAAAGTCGTTTTTTGAATGACAACAAGTTTATTTTAATGCAGTGATATCACTCAGATTTACATTTGTATTTGAATACCCCAAGGACTGGATTAATCTGATCTTATTTGGTCTGAAATGTTCATTGCAATTTGTCTTCAAACAACCAGACTTGCATTATTTCACTCACTATCAGTCCCATCAATTTCAAAATATTTTTCGATATCCGTTTCAGTGATGACTGTCATTTTGCTGAGGTTATTCAGTTATTCAATACATCATGTTGTTGAGCTCCTTAAGAGCTCCTCTGCTGCACACTGTTATCCTACTGCTATCCTTGTTAATTCAGTTTTCCAACTCATTTGTGAAATTCTATCTGTGAATGCGCACTCTAATACTGAACTTGAAGCTGATACTGACCACAACAACAGCTGGAACTTATACAAAGTTTCTCAAATCAAATACAAGAATGAAAGAAACTAATTCAGAACCGGAAATTCAGAATTCTAGAATGAGAATCACATCGAACAGAAGACACCCTTCGGCCCACTGTGTTTGACCCAGCAAAATTACACTAAATCTACAGCATCCCCACTTTCCAGCTTTCGGCCCATAACCTTGAATTTAATGACATTTCATGTGTACATCCAAGTTCTTTTCTGAGGTTTTGCATTTCAATTGCAGGTCCGTACCACCCTCTAGTTGAGGGGAGTTTCCCTCGTGTCCCCTCTAAAGCTTCTGCCTCTCAGCTTAAAATTATACCACCGTGTTATTGGCCCTTCAACTAAAGGGGAACAACTGTTTTCTGTTTACTCTGTCCATGCCCCTCATAGATTCTCCCATCTCTGATCTAAAGAAAGCAACCTGTGCTTATCCAGCCTCCCCCTTCACAGCCAAATTGCTACGGAATAAGCAACGTTCTGGTGAACGTCTTTTGATCTCCATCAATGCAATTGCATCCTTTCTATGGTGCAGTGACCAGAATTGCATACAATAGAACTCAAAACAGTAGAGTCCCTTCACCACTCGATGTTGTGTTGACCTTTTATCCTAATCGAAAATCAAACTAACCTACGTATTACTATCACACATGTGTCAACCCAAGAGTCGCTTAAATGTGCCTAATGTACCTGACTCTACTACCACTACTGGCAATGGATTCCATGTGCTCACTACTCGCTGTGTAAGATACCTACCTCTGGCATCTCCCCGAAACTTTCCTCCAATCACCTTAATTGCTCCAACAGGACCTCCCTGCTATTATCATCTGTGTCTTGAATGGTAAAGGTGCATACCCCATACACCTTCTTAACTGCTCTATTAACCTGTCAGTCCTTTATAGATCTATTAACAAGCTCCTCAAGATCTTTTCGTTCCTTTGCCCTTCCTAGTGTTGCACCATTCATTGAGTGCTGCCTTGTTTTGCAACTTATGGCAAAGTATATCATCCCTAGGTTTATGAGGGTTAAATTCTACCTGCCATTGATCCGCCCATTTGACCAATTTGTCTATTTCTATTTGTAACCTAAGAATATTTTCCTCACTGCCAAACACCTGGTCAATATTTGTGTCATTGCAAACTGACTTAACCTCCCCAACCATCCTCACCCACTACAACACACAGGCACAATCAGATGCACACACATTTTCTCTCTCTCTCTCACACACACACACACACACAAACAGGCACACTCTTCATTATCTTTTATGAATATCATAAACAATAAGGGACCCATCATTCAGCCCAGTGGTATACTACTGGACACCAACCTCCAATTACACAAACAGCCATCTGTCAACACCATCTGCCTCCTCTGACTGAGCCAATTTTGGAACTAATTTGCTAATTAATTCTGGATGCGATGTACTTTTCCCTGAGGTATCAATCTCCCACTGGGGCCTTTTCAAAGGCTTTGCTGAAAACCATATAAACTGCATGAGTTTCCCTACCCTCATCGACAAATGTGGTCAACCATTTGAAAAATTCCACCAGATCTGTGAGGCATTTTGGCCCTCTGACAAAGCTATGCTGACGAATCAAGCCTTGCCTCTCAAAATGGAGATTAATTTCAACCTTCATAATTTTCTCGAATACATTCACATGTACATGGAATCACTGATCTGTATTTCCAGGTCAATCTCCATCACTCTTCTTGAAAAGTGGAAACACATCAGTTGTGCTGAAGTTTTCTGACACATCCCGAGTAGCTGAAGAGGAATTAAAGGTTGGTCACAGTACTCATAATTTCCACCATCATCTCCTTGGTTACAACTCCTGAAGACCTCAGGAATCGTCCAATTTTAAGCTCGCCAAACATACAGTATAGAATAGAATCATTACCGTGTGGAAACAGGCCCTTCAGCCCAAAACGTCCACCCCAACCCTCCAAAGAGCAACCCATCCAGACCCACTCCTCCATCCCATTGCTCTACACCTACTCCCGACAAATGCATCTGGCCTACTCATATCTGAACACTATGGGCAATTCAGCTTGGCCAATTCACCTAACCTGCACATTTTTGCATTTTGGAGGAAACCAGAGCAGCAGGAAGATCAAGACATTCCAACGACCTTATAGAGCAAGTGAAAGAAAGAATGTTTAACAAAACACTCATAATGTGGAAGAAGTCTGAGGGATTTTACACACACAGGCACACACAGGCGCACACACACACACACACGCATGGAAGCACACAAACACAATATATACCTCACACACGTAAATTATTACATAGAACATAGAACATAGAAGAATA
>NC_057755.1:3622787-3625359 GCF_004010195.1 Chiloscyllium plagiosum | reverse complement strand
TGGCAGGGCATTCCATGAACTCACGACTCGCTGAGTAAAGAACCTACCCCTAACATCTGTCCTATACCTACCCCCCCCCACTTAATTTAAAGCTATGCCCCCTTGTAATAGCTATTCTTCAACCTTTCTACTTAATACCTTCCTTTGCACGGGAAAACAGTTCACTGGGTTCATCCATGATTCCTTCAGGCTTCCCACTGAGCAAATACACGAACCCATCTCAATCAGAAGCAAACTGGATGGTCTCACAATTGTTCACAGTCAATCCAATTTCAGAAATTTTCATCCCCACTTTGTCGACACAACCGTTTTCTAGAAAATAAACAATGACAAATTAATTATTGCACTCAATGATAAATAACAAAACTCAATGCCCTTATTTTTGTTATTGGAACAAAAGTATCACTTTTGGGTTTTAAATATTCAGATACTTCCAAAGTATTATGATGGACTCAGGTCAATCTTATCATGATTAGAGTGGTGCTGGAAAAGCACAGCAGGTCAGGCAGCATCCGAGGAGCAGGAAATTTGCCATTTTGGGCAAAAGCCCTTCGTTCTGATGAAGGGCTTTCGCCCAAAGGGTCGATTTTCCTGCATTCCTGATGAACGGCCTTTTCCCAAAATGTCAATTTTCCTGCTACTTGGATGTTGCCTGACGGGCTGCACTTCACCAGCACCACTCTAATCTTGACGCTAATCTCCAACATCTGCATTACCAACCTCCACACGGGATTCTGGGTTGAATAAATAATTGGAATTATGATTCTAATACTGACCATGAAACCATTGTCAATTGTTGTAAAAACCCATTGTTTCACTAATGTCCTTTAGGGAAAGAAAACTACTGTCTGTACCTGGTCTGGGCTACATGTGACTGGTGTGTTTGTTGGAGGCCAGCCATTTAAGCTCCAGGACTTCACTGCTGGAGTTCCTCAAGATTGTGTCCGAGGCCTAACTATCTTTAGTGACTGTATAATTGCCACTCCCTCAATCATAATGTCATACGTCAGAATCAGTTAACACAGTTGGTTGTATGACTCATGTGAGATATAGAGAGGCGAGGTGACCTTTAGGTTAAACTTACCACCAGCTGTCTCTCTCTCTCTATGATTGAACAGCTCTCTGGAACGAGGGTGATTCCTTCTGTGACCCTCTGTTAACATCCTGGAAATATTCACCAGAGCACAGTTCAGTTGAGATTTCATGAAGATTGAGATTCCAGAGTCATACAAGAAATAAAAAGTACACGAAATGGGAGCAGTGTAGATCAGATAGCTTAAATCATTCCAAGTTCAACATCTCGATGGGAAAAATTATCTGATCTGAACAGAGACTGGAACACCATGCTTTTGCTGCTTCTAGAGGAATAGGGACATGATATAAGAAAGGTTCAGCCTCTTCATTTTAGACTTTCTCTATATTTGAAAGATCTTTGATATTCCTTACCTTATTCCTGTTGAGTGCTGTGATAAATTACAATAGAAAGTTAAGATCAGTGGCACTGGCATCGCAGGATTTATCCTTCGAAAATAACAGACTGAAAATTACAAACATCACGAACACAATGTCCCAACCTGTATTCGTGGCAGCTGAGACTCACAGGTAGCATCTTATATTCAGAACGTTACTGAACTTGGTGAAAATACTGCACAGACGCAGATATCCCATCATCAAGTCACCCTTTCTTTACACGGGGCAAGTATCTGACACCGCTCCAATTCCCTCAGAGCCAGCTCTCAGACTGTCAGGATATGTGACACTCCTTTTATTTTATCTGTCAGCCAGGGCTCCCTGCTTGTACCAGATTAACAACCCCAATCAGGGAACTCATGTATTCTATGAGTTCTGATCTCTCTATAAACACGACACATGGGTTCTGAGGACATGCAAATTAAACAGGGAGGCAATGAATAGGGTAGGTAATCATAGCAGATTTTGGAGGATACAGACAGAAACTGTTTGCAGGTAGTCTGAGGATGAAAGTGTTCCACAATGATCTTGATTTTTTCTCAGCAAAATAGTCAGAGCAATACATTGGAGAGTCAGAGATCATGTGAGGGATAGAAAGAGAGATTCCTGTGCGAGGTTTTCGCCTTTTCTCCCCCAATACTTCCTCTAAGTGGGATTTAGGGATGTGTCAGCAGGGAGGCATGTTGGGGATGAAAGTTATTGGGAATCAATAGGAGATGCCCTGGCCCATGTTTGATCTGATACAATGAAACCTTATTGGTGCACGTGTATAATTATTGCCTGGGAAACCCTTTCCCTACTCAATTTCACAATGCTGCTCCGAGTCAAGCTGTTCCAGGATAGCTACAGTACTGGTATTCTTCTGACAATGGGGCAAATTTCCCAAGGTAGGCAAGTTGTTGGAGGGAATCCTGAGGGATGGGATTTACATGTATTTGGAAAGTCAAGGTCTGATTAGGGATAGTTCAAATGTCTTTGTGCGTGGGAAATCATGTCTCACAAACGTAATTGAGTTTTCCGAAGAAGTCACAAAGAGGATTGATGAGGGCAGAGCGGTAGATGTGATCGATAAGGACTTCAGAAAGGCGTTCAACAAGGTTCC
>NC_057755.1:3621073-3622287 GCF_004010195.1 Chiloscyllium plagiosum | reverse complement strand
TGGAAGCTGCAAAGCAGGACGAACAGAGTAGTGTTCTCTAGTTTACTACCGGTGCCACGAGATACCGAGGCAAGGAACAGGGAGCGGGCACAGCTTAACATGTGGCTGCGCAGCTGGTGTGGGAGGGAGGGCTTCAGATATGTAGATAATTGGGATGCCTTCTAGGGAAGGTTGGACCTGTACAAGAAGGACGGGTTGCATCTGAACTGGAAGGGGACCAATGTCCTGGGTGGAAGGTTTGCTCGAGTAGTTCGAGAGGGTTTAAACTGGTAAGGCAGGGGGGTGGGAACCTGAGCTGTATACCAGAGGTGAGAGTTGATGCAGATGAGGCAACAGCAAGAGGTAGACCAGCTAGTGGGAAGGATTTTCCTGGGAATGAACCAAGGGATCAGTTAAAGTGTGTTTGCTTTAACGCAAGGCGTGTCAGGAATAAAAGTAATGAACTTAGAGCATGGATCAGTACCTGATGCTATGATGTTGTGGCCATAACAGAAACGTGCGTTTCTCAGCGGCAGGAATGTCTGCTACATGTTCCAGGGTTTAGAGCATTTAAAAAGAATAGGGAGGGGGGGGAAAGAGGAGGAGGTGTAGCATTACTAATCAGAGAGGGTATCACAACTACAGAAGCTTCCATTGTCGAGGAAGATCTGCCCACCAAGTCTGTATGGGTGGAAATTAGGAACAGCAAGGGAGCAGTCACCTGGTTAGGGGTTTACTACAGTCCCCCCAATAGCAGCAGGGAGATGGAAGAAAGCGTAGGTTCACAGATTTTGGAAAAGTGTGGACATAGTAGGGTTGTTGTAATGGGTGACATTAACTTTCCCAATATTGATTGGAACCTCCTTCGAGCAGAAGATTTTGAATGGAGCTGTTTTTGTAAGGTGCGTTCAGGAGGGTTTCCAAACTCAGTACGTTGACACGCCGACGAGGGGAGAGGCCATTCTAGACGGAAACGAGCCGGGGCAGGTATCAGATCTTGTGGTGGGAGAGCATTTTGGAGATAATGACCACAACTGTCTCAAATTCTACAATGCTATGGGGAAGGAGAGGATTAGGCAAAATGGAAGAATATTTAATTGGGGAAGAGGAAACTACGATGCGATTATACATGAGTTAGGAAGAAAGGATTGGGAGCAATAGTTTCATGGTAAAGGCACTATAGACATGTGGAGACTGTTTAAGGAACAGTTGTTGCAAGTGATGAATAAATATGT
>NC_057755.1:3619461-3620891 GCF_004010195.1 Chiloscyllium plagiosum | reverse complement strand
TTTGGAAAAGTGTGGACATAGTAGGGTTGTTGTAATGGGTGACATTAACTTTCCCAATATTGATTGGAACCTCCTTCGAGCAGAAGATTTTGAATGGAGCTGTTTTTGTAAGGTGTGTTCAGGAGGGTTTCCTAACTCAGTACGTTGACACGCCGACGAGGGGAGAGGCCATTCTAGACTTGATGCTCGGAAACGAGCCGGGGCACGTATCAGATCTTGTGGTGGGAGAGCATTTTGGAGATAGTGACCACAACTGTCTCAAATTCTACAATGCTATGGGGAAGGAGAGGATTAGGCAAAATGGAAGAATATTTAATTGGGGAAGAGGAAACTGCGATGCGATTATACATGAGTTAGGAAGAATGGATTGGGAGCAATAGTTTCATGGTAAAGACTGTTTAAGGAACAGTTGTTGCAAGTGATGAATAAATATGTCCTTCTGAGACAGGCAAAAAGTGATAAGATAAAGGAACCTTGGATGACGAGAGTGGTGGAGCTTCTCGTCAAAAGGTAAAAGGTACCTTACATAAGGTGGAAGAAGCTAGGGCCAAGCTCAGCTCTAGAGGATTACAGGCAGGCGAGGAAGCAGCTCAAAAATGGTCTGAAGAGAGCCAGGAGGGGGCACGAGAAAGGCTTGGCAGAACGGATTAGGGAGAACACAAAGGCATTTTACACTTATGTGAGGAATAAGAGAATGGTCAAAGAAAGAGTAGGCTGATCAGGGATAGCATAGGGAATTTGTGTGTGGAGTCTGAGGAGGTAGGAAAAGCCCTAAATGAGTTTTTTGCTTCTGTCTTTGCGAACGAAACGAACTTTGTAGTGAATGAAACCGTTGAAGAGCAGGTTTGCATGCTGGAATGGATAGAGATAGAGGAAGCTGATGTGCTGAAAATTTTGTCAAACATTAAGATTGACAAGTCAGCAGGCCCGGACCAGATTTGTCCTCGGCTACTTTGGGAAACGAGAAATGCAATTGTTTCGCCACTTGCGAAGATCTTTGCAACCTCACTCACCACTGGAGTCGTACTCGAGGACTGGAGAGAGGCAGATGTAATTCTTCTCTTCAAGAAAGGAAATAGGGAAAAGCCCGGCAATTACAGACCAGTAAGTCTCACGTCTGTCGTCTGTAAGGTATGAGAAAGGATTCTGAGGGATACGATTTATGACCATCTGGAAGAGCATGGGCTTGATTAAATGCAGTCAACACGGCTTTGTGAGGGGCAGGTCATGCCTCACAAACCTTATCGAATTCTTTGAGGATGTGACTAGAAATGTTGATGAGGGTCGAGCTGTGGATGTGGTGTATATGGACTTCAGCAAGGCATTTTATAAGGTTCCCCATGGTAGACACTTTCAGAAGGTCAAGAGGAATGGGAGACAGGGGAACTTAGCTGTCTGGATACAGAAGACAGCGAGTGGTAGTAGAAGGA
>NC_057755.1:3601822-3618291 GCF_004010195.1 Chiloscyllium plagiosum | reverse complement strand
GGTCATTGGGGACATTTAAGAGACTCCTGGACATGCATATGGTCACAGAAATTTGAGGGTGCATACATGAGGATCAATGGTCGGCACAACATCGTGGGCTGAAGGGTCTGTTCTTTGCTGTACTGTTCTATGTTCTATGTTCAATGTGTTATACAGCCACAATATGACCTCACAATTCCTATACTCAATGCTCTGACCAATAAAGGAAAGGATACCAAACACCTTCTTCACTATCCTATTTACCTGTGACTCTACTTCCAAGGACTCCTTAATTTCTGAAGCAGTCCATGTCCAAATGGTGAAAGACCTGGACAATATCTAAGCTTGGGCTGATAAGTGGCAAATAATGTTCACACCATATGAGTACAATGTCCGTGTCTAGAAATAGAGAATCTCGCTCTTCATCACTGTGTTTTAATGGCATTGTCGATATTACATTCCTTCTTATCAACGACCTGACAGATACCATTGACTAGAAACTGAATAGGTGCACTGATACAAATATTGTGGCTCCAAGAGCAGTTCAGGCACTAGAAATCCTGCAGAGAGTAACAGACCTCCTGACACTCCGTCTCACAGAGCCTGGCCATCATCTACAAGGTGAGAGCATGATGGAAGACTCTCCATTTACTTGGATGAGTGCACCTCCAACAACACTCAAGAGGACTGACACTCTCCAGAACAAAGCAGCTCCTTGATTGGCACCACATCCACAAACCTTCATTCTTTCTATCTCTTCTGCTCACTGTGCAATGTGACATCTCCTGCAGGTTCTCACTTTCCTCTGGAGCAATATTCTGGGCAGCTCCTTTTATTTATTTTTCCACCTCTGGTTTACTGGAACTCTCCAACAGGGAGAAGAATGTATGGAGATTCAGTGACTTTGAGAATGGGTGGGTGCATAATGGAGGAACTATAGGGGGATGTAGTTCAGGGTGGTGAAGAAGCACAAGGAAGGGCCATTAGATAGGGGCCATGGCAGGGGTGCAAAATTGGGAGACTGTGCACTTGACGAATTAAACATCTGATCTGTGTCAGGCTGACATAAAAAGATGTATAAACCAGACTCTTTTTAATAAACGCAAGTCATTTTTAATCAAAGTACAACTTATTTAATGAAGATGTAATCTTTGATTAACATAAACATCAGTAACAAAGAAGCATGAATAGACATCTCTTTACACGATCTCAGACACATGCACACACGCACAATAAAATAAAATATCAGCAGTTGGTGTCTTTCTGAAGTAGAACAAAGCAATGTTGTCCAATGGATTTCTTTGTTCTTGGAGTGAAAAATAAAAGACCATATATGGAGTGTTGATATCAATTCGAATTTTGTGTTTTGGATCTTACAGGCAATGTCCATGATACATAGAGTTCATTGCATGATCTTGGCAGACTCAAGATGCACAGAAATTAGAGTGTTGGGAAGACTTTTCAGACACTCCTTGATACAGACAAATAGACTTGTCATTGAACTCAGAAGATAGCATTTCAGCAAAAAGGAAAAAATTGGTTGGTCAGTTTCACCACAGGCTATTTGTTCCCCAAACAAATTTCAGTTAACAGAAGCACTCTCTAGTCTAGTCCTTGTTCAAAGAAACCCAACAACATCCTAATGCAGAGCCTGGTCTTCACTTCTCTCGGATTTTCCCTACCATTGGCTCCAGACCTCCCTCCGTTGGGACAGTGTGGTGGTTGGAACAGGCAGCTTCCATCCCAATCCTGTCCCATCCACAAATGAATAAGGGAGCTAAAAAATTAGGAACCTGATGGATTACTCGAACAACAATAAACCTGAATGATACACTGTTGTCATCGCCCAGCAGCACAACATTGACATCACCGCCGTTTTTGGGATATGGCTGGCAGGAGAAAGGTAACTTAAAGAACAAGGTGGAGGTTACATCTTCTTTGGAATAAGCAAATGCAGAACACTATCTCTAGGGGATTGACTTCACCAGAACAAACAATCCAATCAGATGTACTAACAAATCCCCCTGTGGGGTAAATGAGCTCCACATGACCCTCTGACACACCCTGGGCAAGAAACAGTGTCTCACAGCCGTCAGTGCCTCTGCGCTGATTCGAAACACAATGGAGGAGACAAAAGACTCATTCCACACCAGCCTTGAAATACCGCTATCCCATTGAAGTAAGTGTTTCTCAAGCAGTGCCTCACAGCCAACCTGATGATGACCAAGGTACCTGAGTCACAGAGTGCCCACAGCATCTGGTCCACTCTAAACCCCTCCCCAGTCAGCAGCTGTGTGGAGGTCCTCGAACTCTCGACTAGGAAACCCCAGGACTGGCTCAGTGAGAATAAGCAGGAGGTCCAGGATCTCCGAGATCGCAAACATGAGGTATTCCTGAACTGGCAGCTCCACCATAACTCCAGCTAAAGGAAACAAGTGGAGACGCAACTGAATGCCGAGGTGAAACAACGAAGCAGTGACCTAAAGAATTGATGGTGGGTGGAGAAAGTCAGCAGGAGAGTCAGTGACTCACTGACAGACACAATATGTGCAGCTTCTTCAGCTCAATCAAAGCCATCTACAGCCCGAGTACCCAGGGTGTCACCCCACTCAGAGCCAAACACAGAGAGTCCCTCATCAAAGACCAAGTAGCAGTCAGCACTCACTGGAGAGAGCACTTCGAGGGCTTTCTCCACCAGTTCACAGCCTTCAGCACAAGTGTTCCTGGCACACAGTCTCCATCGCCATCTCAGCAAACATCCAACCCACACTGATGGCAAAAACACTTCCAACAACAGCACAACAAAACCACCAGCACAGATGGAATCCCCAGTGAAGGACTAAAATGTGGCGGACAGTCATTCTTGACATGCATCCAGCTTACCATCCTTGTCTGGAATGAAGGGAGCACCCTGGGAGATCTAAGAGACGCTAATACTGTGAACATTGCCAAGAAAGGCGATTGGTCTGACCGTACAGAGAGACTTCCTCACTGTCCACCATGGGAAAGTTCATCGGAAGAATCCTCCTCACTCCCTCCTCCTAGTGGCTTAAGAGCTCCTCCCGAGTCTCAGTGCGGCTTCTGCCATTCAAGAGGCAGAATGGCCAGGATTATCAGTGTGTGACAAATCCAAGCAGAGAGCAGGGAACGGTAGCAACGTTTGTACATGGCCTTCTTCAATCTTTGAACCTTAGACTCTGTGGACCATGAGGGATTATGGAATATCTTCCTCAAATGTGGATGCACATAGAATTCTGTCACCATTCTCTACTTGCTTCACAATGACGTCCAAGCTGTGGTCTTCACCAACACATTCACCACACATGTGAGCAGGATGTGACAAACTGAACTACGAAATCATACAACCAACATATTAGATCGAAGCCCTGCAATCCTGTCACATCCAGTCATGAATGATTGGGGAACAATTAAATAATTCATTACAGGAGCAGGCTCCACATATCTCTGCAACATTGATCAATGGGAAAGCCCAGTAAATCAATCCAAAGATAAGGCTAAACCAATTCACGAAACTCCTCAGACAGAAATGCTGATGTGTTGATCCATCCTCGTCTCCTCTAGTGGGTAAAGGTTGGGGCCTTGACGACATCCCAGCAATGGGACAAATGACATGTGCTCCAGAACATGCTGTACCCTTGGGCAAACAGTACCTGCTGAGCTATAGCACTGACATCTATCTGAGAGAGTGGAAATGTGTCCAGGTATGTGCTGTGCATAAATAACAGGACAAAGCCAATCCGGCGAATTCCCACCCCATCAATATGATATCGATCGTGACAATGTGAAGGTAAGCTTCATCAACAGTGCTATGAAACAGCACCTACATACCAACAAACTGCTCAGTGGCACCACTCAGCTCCTCACCTCATTCCAGCCTTAGTCCAAACATGGACAGAAAAAGCTGAATTCCAGAGGTAGGGTGAGGCTGACTGTTTGGCCTGGTGTGGCTTCAAGGAGCCTGAGCAAAACTGGAGGCAATGGGAATCGGGGGAAACTCTCCAGTGGGTGGAGTCTTCCCTGGCAGAAAAGAAGAAAGTTGTGGTTAATTGACATCAGTCATCACAGCTGCAGGGCATCTCTGCAGGGGTTCCTCAAAGGCGTGTCTGAGGTCTGATCATCTCCAGTAATTTTATCAATGGACTTCCCTCCATCATAGGGTGAGATATGGGGATATTATCTAATGATTACACTGTGTTCAGCAGCATTTGCTGAAGCACTCCTTATCCAAATGTAATGAGATCTGGATAATATGCAGGCTTGGGATGAAAAGTGGCAAATAGCATACATGGCACATAAATGCCAGACAATGATCAACTCTAACAACAGCGAGTCAAATAATCGTCCTTTGATATTCAATGGGGTTACCGTTGCTGATTTCTCAACTATCACCATCTCGAGATTAGCATTGACGAGAAATCGAACTGGACTATGAATTAAAATACAGTGGTGACAAGGAAGGGCAGAAGCTCGGAATACTGCAGCCAATAACTCACTTCCGGACTTCCATCTGTCCACCAACTGCAAGATCCAAGTCAGGAGTGCGGTGGAACATTCCCCATTTGCCGAGATGAGTCAGGCTTCAACAACACTCAAGAAGCTTGACACTATCCGTGATAAGACAGTTCACTTGATGGTCACCACAACCATCCTATTTCCATCACTGACTCTCAGTAGCAGCAATATGTACCAATTACTGGATGCATCTCAGAAATTCACGAAAGTTCCTCAAACAAATTCCTTCCCAACGCACAATCATCTAGAAGGACATGAGCAGCAGATACATGGGATCACCACGCATGATAGATTCTCTTCCAAGACAATCATCATTCTGATTTGGAAATATATCACCATTTTGCAAATATCTCTGTGTCACAATCATTCATGAGAGACAAACAAAAATGTTGACATCTCCATCACCTGCTAGCCCAGTCCTGAAGAAGAGTTTTACCTGAAACTTCGACTTCTCCACCTCCTGATGCTGCCTGGCTTGCTGTGTTCCTCCAGCCTCCGAGGCAAAAGTGAGGACTGCAGATGCTGCAGATTAGAGTCAAGATTGGAGTGGTGCTGTAAAAGCACAGCAGGTCAGGCAGCATCCAATGAGCAGGAATATCGACTTGACAGGCAGGAGCCCTTCAACAGGAAATCCTGGTCTTCCTGATGAAGGGTTCCTGCCCGAAACGTCGATTTTCCTGCTCCTCAGATGCTGCCTGACCTGCTGAGCTTTTCCAGCTCCACTCTAATCTTCTACCCTCCTGCCTGTCTATTTGACAGCCCTTCATAAGGGGATTGTAAGTCTATGAGCAGCACACAGACAACTACATTTGAAGAAAGCAGCTCACCAATACATTCTCAACAGCCACTAGAGATAAGTAATGAATGCTGGCCCAGCCAATGATGCCCTTTAAACATGTTGTCCAATAATGACTAATTATGGACACTGGGTTTGAGGTTTTGAGAGTGTAAGCTGGTTGGGTGCAGACAGTACTTTGATTGTTGTGAAGCGTTATGCTGTTTGGGACAATCTGTCAGTCTTTCAGAGGCACGGCCTATGTACGTAGCATCACACGGACACTGAGATTCATATCCCAGATTACTCACATATGAGATAGGTAGAACCCATGTGATATGCCCTCGTATCTGGAATATTTGGAAACATAGTGATATTATTGTCATGAAAACACTTCGGTGTGAAATATTCGCATTCGAGGGAAAAATAATTGAATATTTTCAAAGTGCTTGGGCTAAATAATAATTTGATCCTGGAATCGAGAACCAGACTCATCTTTTGGGTGCAGTTTTTTTCATTAGATGTCTGGGTAGATTTATTCTTTGGACAATCAAGTGGCTATGATCAAAGGATTTATGATCTTCAATAATGACACTCCGTTATCAATGATCAATACAATATTGAAAACATCTTCATAAAATTTCAAGTTTGAGTCATGCACAACAATGTTAGTTGGGATCATGCTGACGATCAATGTAGATGCAGAGTTCTGTTTGGACACTGGAATTGTGGAGCTGACATGCACTGGATATTGTTGATGAGGGATTCACTGTAAGGTGCCATGTGATCCATCACTTTTCTCACACCGTCAATAAGGATCTGCTTCAAAGAGGAGGATTATGAAGCTTATGTGCCACACTAGATGTCATCAACATGGACGAACTTACGAGACATGGTCATTGGAGCTCATTTATATACAACAGGAAATCCTGGTCTTCCTGATGAAGGGCTCCTGCCCGAAACGTCGATTTTCCTGCTTCAAAGAGGAGGATTATGAAGCTTATGTGCCACACTAGATGTCATCAACATGGACGAACTTATGAGACATGGTCATTGGAGCTCATTTATATAAATGGTGAAAATTACACTGAGCATTGTCCAAGTCCATTGGCCAATCTGTTCCATGCACTTCTCCCTTGTTCAAGGACGAGTCTAAATTGTCTGTTGTGGGGAAACATTTGAACAACTGTCCAGATCCAATTTGGGAGCTAGCTGGAGATATTTAGGAGCTGGTCACTCTTTAGTGGAGGTGCCAGTGTGGTCCAGCAAGATTATAGTTAGATTCCGGTCATTTCAATCGTATTTTTGATGGATATGGTAGTGCAAAGATCACGTGTTTATTCATCAGACCATGAATCAGCTATTTACTGCGGTTATTGAACTTAGCAATAATCAGCTGATTACTACAGTAACTAAGTTTAGCAATAATTTGGTGTGCATTCTGATCATTGAAGTGAATAATCTTCAACTGAAAAAAAAAATTAGTCTGGTTTGATTTTAAGATTCAAAGAAATAAAGAGAGGTTAACTCTTTATTGTGTAAAATTTAAACCTGGCCTGCAGTATATTTCTCACAGATTAATCCAGCAACAATCCAACATAGCCACGCTTACGGAATCCCACTTTGCAGCCAATGTCCCAGCCAACACGCTGATCATCTCAGGGAAGGTCCTGTCCCATTGGCAGGACAAAGCCAGCAGAGGGAACAGACGCGTGGGATACAGTCGGGGGGAGGGGGGGGGGTCCCTGGAAGTGCTCAGCATTGATGACTGTCCCCATCAAGCTTAATGGCATCAGGTTAAACACAGCAACATTGCCTTACGCTTCGAATTTCCCTGTTTGAACACGACATTGAAGGTGGAAAGGACAGAAAAGGGATTCTGTGTGGGAGGCTTCAGTGTCCATCACCAAGACAGGCTCAGCAGCACCACCTGCTGACTGAGCTAGGACAGTACAAAAGGCATTGTAACTAATCTGCCGGCCCCACATTTTATAGACACTATCATTTCGTGTGACACAGTCTCTGTGTGAAATGGGGCAGGCTTCAAACAGATCAGCAAACGTATGACGAGGTGTCCATGAAGTTCAGTGGGCCATCTGCAGCATCAGAAATTTACCTTGCATAGATAATCATAGACTATCTGCCCGACATATCTGACAGGAAGGCATGAGTTAGAGGGAGAGGTTCGATAGCCTGAGTTTTTTTTTTACTCTAGTGTATCAGAGGCTGAGGGAAGCATTCAAAGAGGTTCATAAAATCACGAGGGGCAAGGATAGGGAGAACAGCCAAGCTCTTCTCCAGAGTAACAAAGTACAAAACTGGAGGGCAGGGGTTTAAAGTGAGAGAGAAAAGATTTCAAAGCGACCTGAGCGTCAATTCCTTCATGCAGCGGGTGATGTATGTGTGGAACAAAGACATTTGGATGGATACATGAATAAGAAGGGTTTAGAGGGAAATGGGTCAGAAGCAGATGGGTGGGACAAGTTTAGTTCAGCTTGGACTGCATGCATCGAAGGGTCTCTTTCCTTGCTGTATGACCCAAGGCTCTATGTTGGAAGCTGGTACAATTACAACATTGAAAAGGCATCTGGTTGAGTATCTGAATAAGACGTCTTCAGACTGGTTCAATGAAGAGTAAAGCACATGCAAGCAGCAGAACTGAAAACCAATACATGACGTTACAATTTGGTCAAGCTACAAAACAGGAGGACATCTGTCGGGAATAGGTGGCGGACAGAGCTAAGTGATCACACAACCAATGAGACTCTGATTTCTTCCCACTGATGCTGCCAGACCTGCTGTGTTCTACCAGTAATTGTTTGTTTTTGCATCACATCTAAGTTCGGCAGATCTACGCTTTGGCACATTTCCTCATAAAAGATGGTGGTCAATTAAACCACTGGATGAGAAGACTGCTCTCTAACAACTAAACCCTCAGTTAGGGGGAGTCCAGGACATCAGTGCAAAAGATAAAGCTGAAGCATTTGCAACAATCCTCAACCAAAAATACCAAGTGGTTGATCCATTTCAGCCTCCGCCTGAGGTCCCCATGTTCACAGATCCCAGTCTCCAGCCAATTCAATTCACTTTCTCTGATATTACGGAATAACAGGAGGCACTGGATACTGAAAAGGTTGTGGGTCCTGACAACTTAAATTTCGAACTCTGCAACAAGTGACGGACAGAGTAAAGCGATCAAACAACCAACGGAACTCCGCTTTCTTTCCACTGATGCTGCCAGACCTGCTGTGTTCCACCAGAAATTTCTGTTTTTGCATCACATAAATGTTCTGCAGATCCACGCTCTGGCATATTTACACAAAAAGATGGTGGACAATTAAATCACTGGGTAAGAAGGCTGCTCTCCACCAACTAAACCCTCAGTTATGGGGGAGTCCAGGACATCAGTGCAAAAGATAAAGCTGAAGCATTTGCAACAATCCTCAACCAAAAATACCAAGTGGTTGATCCATTTCAGCCTCCGCCTGAGGTCCCCATGTTCACAGATCCCAGTCTCCAGCCAATTCAATTCACTTTCTCTGATATTACGGAATAACAGGAGGCACTGGATACTGAAAAGGTTGTGGGTCCTGACAACTTAAATTTCGAAACGTTGTTGCCTGCCGAGCCAAAGTTTTCTGATGCAGCAACAGCACTGGCATGGACTGAGAATGTGAAAAATTACGTAGGCATGTTTTACACAGAAAAATGAGGTTAACTCTGATGTTGAAAATTAACGTCTTATTTGTCCATTCTCTGAAATGGAAATGTGAAGGAAGGTGTCATTAGCAGGGCTATCAAGCAATACCTGGTCAGCAATAACCTGCTCACTGATGGCCAGTTTGAGTGCCACAAAGGCCATTGATTGCAGCCTTGGTTCAAAGAAGTAGAATTCCGAGGAGAAGGGAGAGGAAGTCCACTGAACATCAAGGCACCATTGGAGGCCAAGGAAAAACCACAGTCAACGAGAATCCAGAGAAAACTCTCTGCCGGTGGCAGTAATAACTAGCAAGAAAGAAGACAGCTGTTAATGTTCATTTCAGCAATTTCACCTTCAGGATATTTCTGCAAGAACTCCTCAGGAAATATCCTTGGTCTAACCATCTTCACCTGCTTAATCCATGAACACTCAGAGGCCCATCAATGTACAATGCTAGCATAGTGCTTTGAACATAGATATTTCCAAGCAGTTGTTCCGGGTTCGATTCCTGGCCATTGCATGGTTCCAATTTAAAATTGCCCACCAAGAGAATAGATGAGGGTAGGGTAGTGGATGTTGTCTATATGGAGTTTGGGAACGCCTTTGACACGGTCCCACATGGCAGGCTAGTCGTGAATGTTAGGTCACATGGCATACAAGGAGAGCGAGCTGATTGGATTCAAAATTGACTCAATGGTAGCAAGTAGAGGGTAATTGTTGAAAGTCGTTTCTCAGACTGGTGTCCGATGGCTCATGGTGAGGCATAGGGGTCGGTGCTGGGACCTTTGTTATTCGTCATTTACTTATATGATATGGATGTGAATGTACAAGGCATGA
This sequence comes from Chiloscyllium plagiosum, assembly GCF_004010195.1. Taxonomy (NCBI): domain Eukaryota; kingdom Metazoa; phylum Chordata; class Chondrichthyes; order Orectolobiformes; family Hemiscylliidae; genus Chiloscyllium; species Chiloscyllium plagiosum. The sequence goes on along the minus strand of NC_057755.1, from coordinate 3,608,467 downwards.
CGAGTAAATTTGCAGATGATACAAAATTAGGAAGTGTCATTGATAGCGAGGAAGGTTATCAAACATTTCAGGGAAGTTGTCTGAGGATTGGCAAATGCAATTCAAAGATATAAATGTGGGGTGTTGCACTTTGGAAAGTCAAACCATTCAATTTATTTCAGATTGCTGAACAGGATAAATCTTTTCTGTGTTGCTGGTTTTAAACTTAGCAGGTGAGTTTATCCCGTGTTTTAACAATAACTGCAGACAACAAAGGGAACACCCCATCACCTTCACCGATACCCTGGGTCAAATTTGTCTCCGTTTTCGGGGACCTGACTCTCACCTTCCTCAGAGATGATAAATTACATCTGATCCCTTATCTCGCAGGTATGAGAAAGAGGGAAGTACATATGTCTGGGATTCAACCACAATGATAATTCCTGTAATGAGCCTGGGGTTTGTTTGCAAGTCAATCGCTGTATGGGAGAGGGAGTTAAGCATCATGGACTTCTATTAGCCCCCACTTCAACCTAGAGCAGAAAGGGGCTGGGGCAGGTATACAACAAGGAGTCCAGACAGAGTCCCCCCACTATGTATACTACTGCCCCAGAAGGAGTGAATTCCTACAAATGAACCCCAAACCCAATCTGTAAACTAACTATGGCCAAACCAGCTGTTTCATTCTGGATGTTGGGTACTATATTTTCCTACCTGGCAACAGGAAGGCTGAGAAAGGGGGTCAACACCCAGGGTACCATCCTGGCAGCAACAGCTGGAGTGGAAACAGCCAGTGGCTTATACATTGAGGATGACAGGGCCAACTTCGTAATGGAAATAACTTTAAAGCTATCCAGCAACATGAGGGCACAAGCTGCCACGTGGAAGCCAATCAGGAACAGCATTTGGCTCTGGGAAACATCCATTAACACCCTGGGTGGGAGAGGGGAGTGGGGCTGGAATGGGTGGCAATTAGATAATTTGAGAATTTTGTAACGCTATGTAGAACACGGTGTCAGATATTAGATTATGATATTTACAGAAAGTACTCTTGTTCTCCGTTTAGGAAGTACACCGGAGCGGCTACCCCAAGGTAGCGATGTGAACTTCTGGAGTGTTTATTATGTGTTATGGATGAACTTTATAATGGCTGTACGGAAAGATGTAGCATGGGCCAATTAGAGAAGGATATACTCAGGATCCCTGTGGTGTGACCCACTAAGTACCGCAGTGTGTGTCATTGGGAGCCCCTGGGTCCATCCTGTGGAATCAATGGGATTCAGGTGGAACCGTCAGCTCGTGGTGCACAGGAAACCCCATGGGATTCCCACATTGTGTTACAGGAGCACAGGGATCACAGGCGATTTGGTGGGGTTTCCGTAAGAATGGGTATATGGCAGTGGGATGGCTAGCGCACAGCCCGGATAAGAGGTCAGAGTTCAGACAGCGATGTCCCGGGAAGCCCCACTGGGTAGAATTCCTCGGGAACAAAATTAAAAACGGGCTGAGACCAGGAGTGAAGGCTCCTCCCCCAGCTTGTCCCACACACACCAGGCCCTCGGAATGAACTAGTTGTTAAACTCACAGAGAAAATCCTGTTCAATAACATTCACCACCGACTAATACCAACCATAATCTTAACATAAGGGACACAGTTACCAGAGTGGGGTCCTTCCCCATTAAAATAATTACGTTCCCACCTGACCCACAGAAAATGTGATGAGAGACAGGGAAATATGAGGGAAAAACCAGACCAGCAGTTAACAGACAAAAGAGAAGGGAACTCCTTAATGATCTGGCCACAGCACACGGGGCGGGAGTGCCAGTGGTCAATACACTTGACTTGGTTAATTTGGAAAATAAACTCAGGATCCTGACTCAACAAGTTAACTGATCCCTCGAAGGACTGAACAAAGACAATCAACAGGAGACCATGGGATAGCCAGTGGAGAATCAGGCAAGACATCACTTAGTGACCATACTGGAGGGTCATTACAAGACAATTAACCAGAATCTCTTCAGAAGGTCAGTGTGCAATCAATGGGCTGAATGGCCTGTCTCCATACACTGAAGGGATTCTGTAGTTAATTTCTATGATTGTATGATATCCCTTCTCAGATGAATGATGATAAGCTTGACCAATATACTGAACAGCTTTTGTGCAAACAGCTGGCTGGCCCGACAACAAACAGAACCAAGTTTTATAATTACGTTTGAACGTCATTTCCTCAACCTCTCTCCATTCGAAAACGGGAACAGGTAGCGGCCTACTGGCTGCTAAAATCCGGATAGTTGGTCAACTTAGCCAAACAGCAAGGAATGCTGGATATATTGGCCAAGTAAAACTTTCCAGTCACAAAACCCACACACCAGGTGCAGTGCGAACACAGCAGCCAGGTGGTAATGACGCTAGTATAATGTGAAAGGTAACAGTTATCCTGGACAGCCACATCCCCAAAAACTTAACCATCGAACAGAGGAGGACCCAGACAGAAAGGCACCGGGTCCTGCTACACAAAGAAACAAACAGTAACAAGCCATCCAAATGATTGACAATGTTTCAAAATATTATCCAAATCTACTGATTGGCCAGAACTATACAAAGTTCCAGAAAACCATCCAAAAATGTACACAAACAGGCGTTATTTGCAGATCAGTTTCTTGAATTTTCTGAAGGCCTCACCAGGAGACAAGCACAGCAAGAGGTAGAGACCAGCTGACCATCCAGAGAGTGTGTGCGGGGAGGGGGGTGGAAGAGAGAGAGAGAGAGAGGAAGAGAGCAGCTTCATAGACTCAGCGACGGAGAGAGAGAGAGGGGGAGAGAGAGAGACTTGGGAAGTATTGTAAGCTTTAGGGGCCAAATAGAATTAGACGTAGTATGTCCATAATTAAAGGGTATTGTAACAGTTTCATAATACAGAAGGGACTGTTTATATTGGCAACAGCTTGTGTTTGCACTGATTTGACCATTTAAGTATTGTGTAACACTTGGGCACATTCATGAAGGACGTTCGGCATGTTGTCAAACTTGTTTGAAAGAGGAATGAGACAACATCTTCATCTTTGGATTTATCTCATTACCTTCCTCTGAACAGCCTCCAATACAATTTGATCACTTCTCAGGTAAGGAGACACACATTGTTTGCAATGGGGCGTCTAGATTAGGGTGGTATTGATCAGGAATTATTGATGAAGGGCTTTTGCCCGAAACGTCAATTTCCCTGCTCCTTGGATGCTGCCTGACCTGCTGTGCTTTTCCAGCACCACTCTCATCTAGATTCTAATATCCAGCATCTGCAGTCCTCACTTTTGCCTCATTGTTTGCAATGCTCCAGCTGAGGTTACACTAATGCCTTGTACCCTTTCAGCTGCACTTCCCAATTTTTATACTCTGTTCCTTTCGTAATAACGATCAAAGTTCCATTTGCCTGCCTTGTTAGCTGCTTTCGCTGCAACGTTAGAGTGATGTATGTGGTTGAGGAGTCTCAGAAAGGTCAGAGAGGTCAGTGATGTATCTGGAAGGCCATTGCCAGTAATGTCAGAGAATTCAGTGAGGCATCAGGTTGGATAGTGATGTTAAGAGAGAGCTCAGTGATGTCTCCATTGTTGGAAGCCCAACGTGTTCACTGAGTCCATTTCCCTCAGGAAAGGCAGCGTGTTCTCCTCTCCTGGTCCTTCATGTGACTCTACATCCTGGGCAAATAGGGAATGGGGAATAAATGCTGACCTCAGCAGCAATGCACACATCCAGTGTGTGAGACAATTCCCATATCAATCAGTGAGTGAAATGTTCTTGTTTAAAAAGGGCTGCTCCAACCCTAGAGTGCAGAAGGACAGCTCTGAGACATACTTTCAAACTGGAATAAACTTTTCTGATGAGGCATCGGTTGAAATATTTTGTGAGCTCGGGATGGGGCCCATGGTGTTTGAGTGGACAATGTTATTGCTGACAGATTCGAGATCCTGTTTTTGTTATTTTGTTGCGATGTAATGAGCAGCAACACTCCTTCATTATCGGGATTAAATGTGTTATTGTAATTACTTTGTTCAATGGCAGAAATTTGAAAAACAGCAACAAAGCTGAGCGATGCTGTCACCTCGATCTCCCCAAGGAGCTTCCACACAGAATAAGACAGCGACTCTGGGAATGCATCAGCTCAGAGTCTCAAACAAGGCGTTTGTCAGCTATTTGAATGGACAGGTCACCTCGCACGGAAAAATGCACCGACCAATGAAACACGTGGAGAGGGTGTTCTACACCATCCTTGCTATTATTGGCATCCCTGGTATGGCATTATGAACTTGTTTTCATCTGCTGTTGATCTGCTTTCTGATTTTATCTGTTGAACAATAATGTCTCCAGCTCACTGGCTGGTCAGCCTTATCCAGACACGGGAACAGTGACAGCGATTCACTGAGCAGCATTCTCGGTACAATGCTCCACTGACAGAGACTCCCGCCATCACTGCTGCTGCAGCATTCTCTGGTATCAGTGTTCTGTCATCTGTTCCGGTTTCATGCAGTGTGACGGTATGAGGAGAGATCAGGCAAGTTAGTTCTGAAGAAGGGTCACTAGACCCGAGACGGTAACTCTGCTGTCTCTCCCATAGACGCTGCCAGTCCTGCTGAGCTTTTCAGTTTTTGTTACACAAATGCGGCCTTTTTTTGGGAGACTTTTTATGGTTGAGGGATCATCTGAGTGACGTCTTACAAGATATTAAGAGAAAGAGAGGAAAAGATGAATTATTTTCACAGGTTGCAGATTCCAGAATAAGGAGCATGTCTGATAGCCAGAGTGTTCAGGAGAAATGTTAGTTAGTGTTTATCCACTCAAAAGGTGGGAGACTATTGGAGTTCCACAAACTGCAGTTGTTACGTTTAAGTCTGAAGTAACATTTTTATGGGGAAACAAATTAGATGAGGAATATGCACCGTGTTTTGATTTCTAAAGCTCCATCTAACTCCCATCCCATCTAGAAACTCTCTCCTCTCGCTTTCTGTTGCCAGGAGATTCACATCTTGGCAGATTGCCCTTCTGGTCCATGTATACAGAAACAAATCGATGTGTTGATTTGCAGTATAAGTATCACAGCATCCTTACATTCACACATTGTCATTAAGGGACAGCTGCATATTCTATTAGACTGCATGGAGTAGCATTGTTTGAAATCTTATGCACGTTCTGATGACCTGTCCCCTGGCCCTAATGTGGCTTCGATTAGGATTTGGTCCAATGCTAAGAGCAGGGGATGACCTGATTCAAAGAGAAGGGGAGATATTGTGTTATCAACAGTCCAATCGACAGTCCTATGACTGAGGAGAGAGCAAGGTTTCTGATGGGGTCTGAACCTGCCAGATTTGGAGGTGACAACTGTAAGAATAGTGACCTTGCAGCCAAACAAAATCACAGACTTTATTCTGCTCCCCTAGGAGGGACCGTGAGCTCAGTCTCTGTCAAAACTCCATAATCCTTGAAGTGATTGGACTGGATGGCAATCTGGGGTGAGTGCGAAAGTCTGACATTTCATTCTCACTCAACGCTGAACTACTTCCTCTCTCACAGTGCGGCGATTTTTGCTGATAAAATCTAACTTTCTGAATTAGGTTGGGGAAATTTCTAATCAGTAGCTAGGTTGACATGGTGGCTCAGTGACAAGCACTGCAGCCTCATAGCGCCACGGACCTAAGGTTCGATTCCAGCTTCGGGTGACTGTTTGTGTGCAGTTATAAATTCTTGCCATGTCAGCGTGGGCTTTCTCTGTGCAGGTCAAGTGAATTGGCCATGCTAGATAGCCCATCGTGTTAGGTGCATTAGTCAGAGGGAAATGGGTCTGGGTGGGTTACACTTTGGAGGGTCAGTGTGGACTTGTTGGGCCAAATGACCTGTTTCCACACTAGAGGGAATCTAATCTAATTTGCTGCATCTTTTCTCATTTGCCTTTCACAGTTAATTTGATGGCAATTGCAATCCTTTACCAGAGAAACTGTGGCGTTTCCCCTTGCACTACTCGCTACCTGGTGGTTATGGCAGCTGCTGATCTGATGGTCATTTTTACTGATGTCATATTGTGGAGATTTCGCTTCTCTTATTACCCACTGTGTTTCTTGGACATCACTCCAGTGTGTAGTGTTACTGCAGTCCTGATACATGCAGCCACAGATTGCTCTGTCTGGTTCACCATAACTTTCTCCTTTGATCGATTTGTGACCATTTGTTGTCAGAAGTTGAAAACAAAATATTGCACTGAGAAAACTGCAACTGTGGTTCTAACAACAACCTGCACCCTGCTCTGTTTGAAAAACATCCCCTTCTATTTTCAATATGAGCCTGTGAGGATAATCAACAATGTTCCATTCCACTGTATAACAAAATTAAGTTACCATACAGAGACTTGGTGGGTGGCATTAGATTGGTTTGATACAGTTTTGACCCCTTTACTGCCATTCACTTTAATTCTGTTGCTCAATGCTCTGACAGTCAGACACATTTTGGTGACCAGCCGAGTCCGGAAGAGGCTGAAGGGTGAGAGCAAAGGAGAGATTCACAGAGACATTGAGATGGAGAGCAGAAGGAAGGCTGTGATTTTGCTCTTCACCATCTCTGGGAGCTTCATCCTTCTGTGTTTAATCGCTGTTGTAGATTTCTTATATTATGTCATTCAAGGA
>NC_057755.1:3585051-3599304 GCF_004010195.1 Chiloscyllium plagiosum | reverse complement strand
CCCCTCTCTCTTCCCCCCTTCCTTTCTGACCTTCCCTCTCTCTCTCTGTCCTCTGTCTCTTCCTCTCTCTCTCTCCCTCTTTCTCTCTCTCACATACACAAACACGCACAGTGCCCTTTTCTGTCTCCCCCTCTCTCTCTCTCCAAGTCTTTCCCTTTCTCTCTCTCTCTGTCCTTTTATTTCTCCCCCTCGCTCTCCTTTTCTCGCTCTCTGTTCTTCATTCGTTTGTTCATGTCATTTAGGGACAGAAACTGCCATCTTTACCTGGACTGACCTTCACGTATCTCCAGACCCACAGCAATGTTGTTGGCTCATAACTGCGCACAGGAAGAGCAAACAATGCTGGCCGAGTGAGTGATGCCCTCATCCAATGCATTAAAATAAAATAGCTCGAGGGGGTATCAAGATGGCGGTGACTGACTAAGTCTGGTTTGTTGAGCTCTGCATCAGAACCCAGACAACGTGGAGCACTCACCCTCCATTCACTCTTTAATTTGTTGGAAATAATTATCTCCCAATCATTTAGTAACAGTTCTGAGCAGTTTGGTGCAGTTCAGAAGATGACTAAGGGAAAAGGACCACGAGGATCGCATCAGGAAGGGACACACCCTACAACAACAGACACACCTATGGCCATGTCATCGGCCTCGGCGACCACCCTGGGGGATGCACCGACAGAGCAGAGCCTGATCACGGAGTTCGTGAAACTCCGAGAGATGATCGATTCGTCAAACCGGGCCAGGCTTGAATCGATCTCGGTCAATCCTTCAGTCTCCTGACACCTCCTCCCAGTCCGGGGGAAACTGTAATGTCAATCCTCCAGTCTCCTGACACCTTCTCCCAGTCCAGGGGAGACTGTAATGTCAATCCTCTAGTCTCCTGACACCTCCTCCCAGTCCAGGGGAGACTATAATGTCAATCCTCTAGTCTCCTGACACCTCCTCCCAGTCCAGGGGAGATTGTAATGTCAATTCTCCAGTCTACTGGCACCTCCTCCCAGTCCAGGGGATACTATAATGTCAATTCTCCAGTCTACTGGCACCTCCTCCCAGTCCAGGGGATACTATAATGTCAATCCTCCAGTCTACTGGCACCTCCTCCCAGTCCAGGGGATACTATAATGTCAATCCTCTAGTCTCCTGACACCTCCTCCCAGTCCAGGGGAGACTGTAATGTCAATCCTCCAGTCTCCTGACATCTGCTCCCAGTCCAGGGGAGACTATAATGTCAATTCTCCAGTCTACTGACACCTCCTCTCAGTCCATGGGAGACTATAATGTCAATCCTCCAGTCTCCTGACACCTCCTCCCAGTCCAGGGGAGACTATAATGTCAATTCTCCAGTCTATTGACACCTCCTCCCAGTCCAGGGGAGACTGTAATGTCAATCCTCCAGTCTCCTGACACCTCCTCCCAGTCCAGGGGAGACTGTAATGTCAATCCTCCAGTCTACTGGCACCTCCTCCCAGTCCAGGGGAAATTGTAATGTCAATCCTCCAGTCTCCTGACATCTCCTCCCAGTCCAGGGGAGATTGTAATTTTCGGGCCAATGGACCCCACACTTTCTGCTCTCACTTCACTCAGAATCCTCGTGTGTGTCTCATCCTGTCCTGGGTTCCCGCTAACCCGATTGCCAATACCACTTGGACGGGGTGATTCACAGAAAAAGGTTTGGTGGGATATGGACCAAACACAGCCAAATGGTCCTGGTTCAGTTTCGGTAATCCGGTCAGTCCGAATGGGGTTGGGTCAAAGGGGCTGTTTCCACGCTGTGTGATTCATCTCTCATTCGTTTTGATTGCGCTCTCTCTGTCCTTCCCCAGGTCAAACATACGTGACTTCCTCTTCAGTATATCTGCACGTTAACTGTTTAATGACTCATACCGAAACTATTTTCTCAGCTTCACTGGAAGGATTTTAAGAAAACCCTCTCACTGTGTTCCACAGAGATAGCGCCATGGTCACGCCTCGCGGTGACCAATTTAAACGATGACGCAATTACAAGCTGCTCACCGCCCCGCCCCCTCCCCCCCGCGAGCTCGCGCAGAGGCGGTTAAACGGCCACGTGTTGCGGCTCCACGTGAAACCTCAGGGCGGGCTTCAGCAAAGAGTCTGACAATCACACGGTCCCAGCCAATAAGGAATGAGGACCCTGCCAGGGAAGGTCATTTAGTGGTGAATGTGGACGCAAAGAGAAATCGCTGGAGAAACTCGGCGGCCGGTTTAGTGGGATCTGTGGAGTTACTTTTTCCGACCCAGTGCTCCTTCATCAGAATTGATAGTAACTAGAAAAGGTATAGATAGTGGGGTGAGGGCTGTCACTCCTGCAGTAGGTGGAGCTGGAGCTCAGGAAGAGAGAGAAGAGCAGTCAGACAGAGAAAGAACTGGAGGCAGGGAGAAAGAAAAACTGATCGTGGAGCTGGCTGTGCCTGAAGCAGCCCGTGTCATGGCAAGGGCCTGGGCTCTGGGGTAAGGACATTGCATAAGATGCTGAGCCTTTAACATTGTTGAGCTTCATACTGCCTCCCTGATGCCATGATCAAGGATATCTGAGTACAGAATATTCCCAAAATGGAATTGGAACAGCAGGAGGACATTGTACACGTTGGAGCTAATGGCATAGGAAGGAAAAAAGGATGATATTCTGAAGGGAGGATATAGAAAATTTGGCAGGAATTTAAAAAGGAGGTCCTTAATGGTAGTAATATCTGGATTACTCCCAGTGTGATGAGCTAGTGAGGGAATGAATAGGAGAATACAATAGATGAATATGTGGCTGAGGAACTGGTGCAGGGGAGAAGGATTCACATTTTTAGATCATTGGAATCTCTTCTGGGGTAGGAGTGACATGTAGAAGAAGGAGGGGTTGCACCTGCATTGGAAGGAGACTAATATACAGGCAGGGGGATTTGTTAGAGCTGCTCAGGAGGATTTAAACTAGTAAGGTGAAGGTGAGACTGGGGATAGGGATCTGTCTGAGACTGGTGCAGTTTGGAAAAGGTAAAAGTCAAACAGTCAGGGAAGGCAGAAACAAAGCAGAGAATGAGGTAGGACTTATGAATTTACCTGCATGTATTTCAATGCAAGAGGCCTAATGGGAAAGGCAGATGAACTCAGGACATGGTTATAAACATAGGACTGGGGCATCATAGCAATTACAGAAACATGGATCAGGGCTGGACAGGATTGGCAGCTTAATGTTCCAGGATACAAATGCTAAATTAAGGAATAGAAAGGGGGCGGGAAGAAAGGAGGGGCAGTGTTTTTGATAAGGGACACCATTACGGCTGTACTTTGGGAGGATATTACTGGAAACACATCTATGGAGGTTATTTGGATGGAACTGAGAAACAAGAAAGGGATGATCACCCTTATTGTGATTGTACTTTTGACCTTGCAGTCGTCAGTGGGAGAATGACAAACAAGTTTGTAAGGACATGGTTTTAAGGTGGCAAATGTTATTTCCTTGTTTGACATAGGTAATAGGAATACTACTGGGAATTACAGACCAGATTACTTTGTGGTGGGCAAATTATTGGAGAGGATTCTGAGAGACAGGATTTATAATTACTTAGAATGCCATATTTTGATTAGAGATAGGAGTCGATAGGTGGGAAGGAAGATGGACAAGTAGGACATTTTAAGAGGGCAGTACCAAGGGCTGGATCGGGGATGCATTGGGAGGAGGGGAGATAAGATAACTCATTAAATTGGCATTGACGCTTTGTGTTTGAAGAGTCCAAAGACAGAAGAAGAGGCTTTCTTCCTTCAGCCATTGGATGGCTTTGATTTGACAGTGGAGGAGGCCCTGAACTTGCATGTCCTTGGCAGCATGGGAGGAGGGAGTTGTTTGGTGCATGTCCCAGAGATATTCCCTGAAATGTTCCACGAATTGGCGTCCCATCTCCCCAATATGATGAATGTTGAGATTAGAAATAGAAATTTGATTAGTCCCAGGACTGGATGGCATGTATCCCAGGTTGCTGAGGGAGGCGAGAGAGGAAATAGCTGGTGTCCTGACAGATATATTTGTGGCATCCTTAAATACAGGTGAGGTGCCGGAGGACTGGAGGGCCCTGAACTTGCATGTCCTTGGCAGCATGGGAGGAGGGAGTTATTTGGTGCATGTCCCAGAGATATTCCCTGAAATGTTCCACGAATTGGCGTCCCATCTCCCCAATATGATGAATGTTGGGATTAGAAATATAAATTTGATTAGTCCCAGGACTGGATGGAATGTATCCCATGTTGCTGAGGTAGGCGAGAGAGGAAATAGCTGGTGTCCTGACAGATATCTTTGTGGCATCCTTAAATACAGGTGAGGTGCCGGAGGACTGGAGGGTTGCTCATGTTTATACATGTCCAAGAAGGGTAGTAGGGATACTCTAGGTAACTACAGACCAGTTAGCTTGACGTTAGTGATGGGAAAGTTGCTAGAGAACATACGAAGGGATAGGATCTATTTATATTTAGAAAAGAATGGGCTTATCAATGATAGGCAACATGGTTTTGTGCGGGGAAGACCGTGCCTTACCAACTTAATAGAATTCTTCAAGGAAGTGACCAAGTTGATAGATGAAGGAAGGGCTGTTGTTGTCATACACATGGACTTTAGTAAGGCATTTGATAAGGTTCCACATGGTAGACTAATGGAGAATGTGAAGTCACGTAGTGTGCAGGGTGTTCTAGCTAGGTGGATAAAGAACTGATTGTGCAACAGGAGACTGTAGTAGTTGAAGGGCGTTTCTCGAAATGGACAAAGGTGACCAGTGGTGTTCCAGAGCAGTCAGTGTTGGGGCCACTGTTGTTTGTAATATACATAAATGATCATGAAGCGGGCACTTTTGGTATGATCAGCAAGTTTGCAGATGACTCGAAGATTGGTGGAGTAGCAGAAAGCATAAGGGACTGCCAGAGAATACAGGACAATATAGATAGACTGGAGAGTTGGGTGGAAAAGTGGCAAATGGTTTTCAATCCACACAAATGTGAGGTGATGCATTTCGGCAAGATTAATTCGAGAGCCAATTATACAATGAACGGAAGAGCCTTGGGAAATGTTGATGGCCACAGAGATCTGGGAGTGCAGGTCCATCGTACCCTGAAGATTGCTGCACAGGTGGATAGAGTGGTATATAGTATTCTTGTCTTCATTGGACGGAGTATTGAGAAAAAGAGCTGGCAAGTCATGTTAAAATTGTACAAGACATTGGTTCGTCCACATTTAGAATACTGTGTACACTTCTGGTCGCCACATTACCAAAAGAAGGTGGACGATTTGGAGAGGGTGCAGAGAAGGTTTACGAGGATGTTGCCTGGTATGGAAGGTGCTAGCTATGAAGAAAAGTTGAGTAGGTTAGATTTATTTTCATTCTGATAAACGAGATTGAGGGGGGACCTGGTTGAGGTTTACAAAATCATGAAGGGTATAGACAGGGGAGAGAGAGACAAGCGTTTTCCCAGGGTGAAGGATACAATGACGCGAGGTCACGCTTTCAAGGTGAGAGGTGGAAAATTTAAGGGGGATACATGTCGAAAGTGCTTCATACAGAGGGTGGAGGGAATTTGGAACGCGTTGCCAGCAGAGGTGGTAGAGGCAGGCACGGTAGATTCATTTAAGATGCTTCTGAACAAATGCATGAGTAGGTGGGGAACAGAGGGATACAGATGCTTAGGAATTGACTGAGGTTTAGACCGTACATTTGGATCGGCTCGGGCGTGTAGGGCCGAAGGGCCTGTTCCTGGGCTGTAAATTTTATTCATTCTTTGTTCGATGTAGAGGGAACCTCATCAAGAGTAACGGACACAGTAGATGAGGTGTTTGGATGTGCAGGAAAATCTCTGCCGGTTGTGAAAAGGTCCATTACGGCCTTGGACAGAGATGAGGGGGGACGTTTGAGTGCAGATTTTATGGTGTTTGCAATGGCAAGGGAAGGTGGTGCCAGGTGTGTTTGGGGGAGTGGGGAGGAGGAGGCGGGTGCGTGGACCTAATGAGGGAGTCATGGAGGGAATGGTTTCTGCAGAACACAGATAGGGATAGGAGGGAGATATATCTCTGGTGTTGGGGTCTGATTGTAGGTGGCGGAGGATAATGCACTGGACCTGGAGATTATTGAGGTGGAAAGTAAGGACGGGGGTGGATTTAAGTCCTTATTGGATGGGTGGTGTTCAAGGGTGGAGGTGCAGGAAGTGGAGTAGATGTGCTGGAGGGCATTGTTGATCATGTGGGAGGGGAAATTGCAGTCATTGACATAGGAGGCCATCTGGGATGTCCTAGAGTGTAACTGTTATTTCCTGGGAACAGATATGGCTGAGGTTGAGCAATTGGGAATACGGATCACGTTTTTGCAGGAGGACTAGTAGGAGGTGTCATCCACACAGGTGTGGGAGTGTGTGGATCTATTCTCAGTATGAAGAACAACAGAGGTTCTTTGAAGGTCTTGGAGAGTGTTGCCCTGAGCTGGGGCAGGGCTGACTGCCGGAAGAGTAGGTGGTGGCGCATTACTTAATAGCCCGGTCTTGGGAAAAGTTGCTGAACAGAGACCTTGGAGTCCAAGTTCATAGTTCCTTGAAATTGGAGTCACAGGTAGATACTGAAAATGTGTTGCTTGAACAGCGCAGCAGGTCAGGCAGCATCCAAGAAACAGGAGAATCGACGTTTCGGGCATAAGCCCTTCATCAGGAAGGGCTTATGCCCGAAACGTCGATTCTCCTGTTTATTGGATGCTGTCTGACCTGCTGCGCTGTTCAAGCAACACATTTTTAGCTCTGATCTCCAGCATCTGCAGACCTCACTTTCTCGTCACAGGTAGATAGGTTAGTGAAGAAGGCATTTGGTATGCTTTATTATATTGGTCAGAGCATCGATTGTCAGAGGTTGTAGGTTGCATGTTGCAGCTGTACAGGGCATTGGTATATTGTGGGCAATTGTTGCCTCCCTCCTAAAGGAGGAATGTTGTGAACTTGGAAGAGTTCAGAAAAGACATTTATAAGGCTGTTGCCAGGGTTGGAGAGGTTCACCTGTCGGCACTGAATAGGCTGGGGCTGTTTCCCCTGCAGTGGCAGTGGCTGAAAGGTGACCTTTATAAGATTTATAAAATCATGACTGGCATGGATAGAAAAGGGCTTTTCCCTTGGGTGGAGAGTCTGGAACCAGAGGATGTAGGTTTAGGGTGAGAGGATAAATATTTAATGGGGTCCTAAGGGGCAGTGTTTTCATGCAAAAGGTGGTACATGTATGGATTGAGCTGCCAGAGGAAGGCTGGTATAATTACAACAAGTAAAAGGCATTTAGGTGGCTAAACGAATAGGAAGCGTTTAGAGGGATATGAGCCAAGCGCTGACAAATGGATCAAGATTAATCTAGAATATCTGGGTGGCATGGACGAATTGGTCTTTCCTCACAAGACCTTCCCTCCATACCAGGCAACATCCTAGTAAATTCCTCTGAACACTTTCCAAAGTTTCCTCATCCTTCCTATAATGTGGTGACCATAAGTGTACGCAATACTCAAGAGAGGCTGCACCAGAATTTTGTACCTCTGCAGCATAACCTCGTGGCTCAGAAACTCAATCCCTCTATCAATAAAGGCTAACACACCGTATGCCTTAACAACCCTATCCACCTGGGTGACAACTTTCAGGGATCTATATACCTGAACACTGAGGTCTCTTGGCTCATCTACATTGCCAAAAACTTACCATTAGCCCAGTACTCTTTATTCCTGTTGCTCATTCCAAAGTGAATCATCTCACACTTTTCCACATTAAACTCTATTTGCCACCTCTCAGCCCAGCTCTGCAGCTTGTCTATGTCCCTCTGTAACCTGCAACATCCTTCGGCACTATTCACAACTCCACCGACCTTACTGTCATCTGTAAACTTATTAACCCATCCTTCTACGCCCTCATCTCGTTCATTTATGAAATGACAAACGTCAGTGGACCCAAAACAGATCCTTGCGGTACACCACCAGCAACTGAACTCCAGGATGAACATTCCCAACAACCATCACTCTCTGTCTCTTTCAGCGAGCCAATTTCTGATCCAAACTGCTAAATCACCCTCAATCCCATGTCTTTGTACTTTGTGCAATAGACTACTGTGGTGAACCTTATCAGACACGTTACTGAACTCCATGTACATCACATCAACCGCTTTACCCGCATCCACCTGTTTAGTCAGCATTTCAAAGAGGTAAAAACGAGGTCTGCAGATGCTGGAAACCAGAGTCTAGATTAGAGTGATGCTAGAAAAGCACAACAGGTCAGGCAGCATTCGAGGAGCAGGTTCCTGATGAAGGGTGTTTGCCTGAAACATCAATTATCTTGCTCCTCGGATGCTGGCTGACCTGCTGTGCTTTTCCAGCACCAATCTAATCTAGACACCATTTCAAAGACCTCAGTAAGGTTTGTGAGGCACGATACACCCTTCACAAAACCGTGTGACTACCCCTAATCAACGTATTTCTTTCTAGATGATTATAAATTTTATCTCTTTACAACCCTTCCCAACATTTTACCCACAATTGAAGTAAGGCTCACTTCTCCCTAATTACCAGGGTTGTCTCTACTCCCCTTCTTGACAAGGGGACAACATTTGCTATCGCTCAGTCTTCTGGCGCTATTCCTGTAGATTATGACGACAAAACGATCAAAGTCAAAGGCTCTGCAATATCCTCCCTTGCGTCCCAGAGAATCCTAGGATAAATCCCATCTGGCCGAGGGGACTTACCTATTTTCACACTTTCCAGAATTGCTAACACCTCCTCCTTGTGAACCTCAATCCTGTCTCGTCCAATAGCCGACATCTCAGTATTTCCCTTGACAACATTGTCTCTTTCTAGTGTGAATACTGACAAAAGATATTCGTTTAGCACTTTTCCTATCTCCTCAGACTCCACGCATAACTTCCCATGACCGTTCTTGTTTGACTTTAATCTATCTCTCGTAATTTATTCCTGATTATACCTATCAAAAGCTTTAGGATTTTCCTTGATCCTATCAGCCAACAACTTCTCATGTCCCCTCATGGCTCTTCTTAGTTCTTTTTTGAGGTGTTTCCTGGCTAGATTGTAACCCTCAAGCGCCGTTTTTCAACCCATAAAACTTCCCCTGTTACTTTTGCTCAGTTCCAGAATAAGATTTGCAATCCTTTCCTCTCCCTCTGGAACTAACCCAGAGGCCGATTGAAAACTCCCAAAAGGGTTACTTCTCCTTTCCTATTTCTAATCTCAGTCCATACTACCTCAGTAGACGAGTCTTCAAACATCCTTTCTGTAACAGTAATACTGCCCTTGACTAACAATGCCACACCTCCCCCTTTTTGCCATCTTCTCTGTTCTTACTGAAACATCTAAATCCTGGAACCTGCAAAAACTATTCCTGTCCCTGCTCTATCCATGTGTCTGAAATAGCCACAACATTGAAGTCCCAGGTACCAATCCATGCTGCAAGTTCATTCGCTTTATTCCAGAAGCTCCAGAAGTAAACACATTTCATACCACCTTCCTGCTTGCTGGTGCACTCTCGCAACCTTGAAACCATATTTATGACCTCAATATCCTGGACACTGGAACGACAATATAGGTTCCCATCCCCCTGTTGAATTAGTTTAAACCCGCCCAAAGAGCACCCGCTCCAGGATATTGGGGCCCTCTGGTTCACGTGTAGACCATCCTGTTTGAAGAGGTCCCACCTACCCCACAACGAGCCCCAGTTCTCCAGTTATCCGAAACTCTTAACCACTGCACCATCCGTGCAGCCACGTGTTCAACTCCTGTCTCTCCCTATTCCTCGCCTCGCCAGCATGTGGCATGGGTAACAAAGCAGATATAACAACTGTTTGTTCTTGCTCTAAGCTTCCAACATAGTTCCCTGAATTTCTGTGTTAAATCCAAATCCCTTTTCCTAACTATGTCATTAGTGCCTAAGTGGACCACAACTTGGAGCTGCTACCTCCATCCAAGGATCCTGAAACATGACCTGAGACATCACGAACTTTGGCACCTGGGAGGCAACACCCAAACTGTGAGTCTCTCTCACTCCCACAGAAACTCCTTTATGATCCCCTAACTCGGGTGTCCCTGGTGACTAATTCTCTGCTCATCATCTCCCCCAAAACTTCCTTTCTGAGCAACAAGGACAGACTCTGTGCCAGAGACCTGTACTCCATGACGTACCCCTGGTAAGTCCTTTCACCATCCTCCCCCGACCCCAACACTATCCAGAACAATATACCCTTTGATGGGAATTGCTGCAGGGGATCCCTGCACTGTCTGCTGGTTCCCTTTCCATCCCCTGCCTAATCCACCTGCCTCTTTGTTGTACCTGCGGTGTGACTACCTCCATGTAAAGCCTCAATAACCCCGTCCACCCACCTGAATGATCTGAAGATTATTAGATGCATTATTATACTTCTGAATGGACCATTGAAATTAATTTTAATATGGATCTCGCTCTCTGTGCACCTTCTCTCTGCAGCTGTAACATTGTATTGTTTGCTTTGTTGAATTACCTAATGCACGTTGTAGACTATAATCTGCCTGTACTGCAGGAAAATAGAACTTTTCACTGTATCTAGGTATATGTGACAATAATCAAATCAAAGATGCTGGTGGGTAGAAAGTGAAGACTGGTGGAATTCTCACTTGAGACAAAACATTTCAGGCACTTACTGGGATAGACATGGTCCTTAGCCATGTCCCACCCATTTCCCACACCTCTGCCTTCACCATCCATTCTCTTCCCTCCCACAACGCTGACAAGATCCCTTTGTTCCTCGCTTTCCATCCCACAAACACCTGCATCCCAAGGATTATAAACTGCTATTTCCAGTAGTTCCAATGCAGCTGCCCCATGACCACTGGCCAAAAGAATTCAGACAATTGGTTGACATAGTATAAACGACATGCCCCTGGAAATATGATTGAATAATGTGTTGGGGCTGAGAGAAGTTCTGAGGGTACTTCTCAGCAAGCAGATCTCGTCGATAGCAGATCTCATTACTCTGTCCCCAGAGAGCAGTCGTCATTGAGCAGTCCTCATCAGGCAGATGAAAGATGGACCAGAAGAAGAGGAGGAAGATCATGGGAAGAGTTCGCTATCATCTCCATGAGAGAGCAGAATGCAACCTCACCACTTTAAAAAGATTAAAACATTTTGTGCCGTCTGTCTGTGTGTCCTCTGGTATCAGTCACTGATACCAAATATCTCTGTTGTATACTTTGTTTATCTAATTAACTGATGTGACATGCCTAAACGGATGCTTCTTTGCAAACTCAATAAACCATGAGAAAATTACTTGGGCATTGTTGACTGCTTTTTTTTTAACATCTCCCTAGCCAAAGGAACTCTCTTCCTCCTCACAACAGTACACTGGCAAAATACGTCAACGATAGTGAATAATTTGGAAGAATTGTTAGATGTCAAATGAGGCCTTTCTTGTCGTTGAGATCTACAGGTCAAACTTACCTAGCAAATCCTGGAGGCTAAGATGAGATTGTTATGAGTAAATGGCAAGGTGCTCATTCATGCTCATTATTATTTATCTCACCTCATTTAATGTATATGTTCCTATTCTACCCCCTGCCAAAAAGCAATGAAGGGCTGAGAACTCTCAACACAAAAATAAGTGAGTATCAGCGACATCAGCTCAATGCTTGCTCTTCCACACATGTATCTTGGACACATGGCATTAACATCTCAGGGTATGCCACTGCACCCCATGTTTGTAGATACTGGCATTCAACCTGTAGCATCTGACACATGCCTACATTTATGCTTTGTTAAATCATGGGGGGCAACTTTTTATTATACAAGAGAGATATTCATATATTATCACCAACTGGCGAACTGCTCTTCGATTGGTGATTCACCCAAATCAAACCTGTGCTGTACCAGGCTGGACCTGAGAGATGGCCTCATCAGCCTGAGCCAGGGGAATGTCTATGACAGGATATTGCACTCCTCCATGTGGGGTGTGGTCTCTAAATAGGTTGGGGGGAGGGAATTTGTAATTAGATCCGACTGCTCTCCACCAACATCGTTAGTGCAGTCTAAATCAATGGGTGGAAATCAGAAAGCTTTCCCGATCAGATCCAGAGTCAGGCAGCACTGCCCACTCTCTTCTGCCTTGTCTGTGTGCTCTCTAGAGCCTTTTGCTGAGTCATTGAGGAAGGATGTGAGTCCGAGAGGGGAACTTTTCCAGGCAGCAAGGGCCTGCAGGTCAAAGCCTCCCCATACATGGATGACATACAAATCTTTAACAAAGTGCAACCCTCCTCTGCACTCTGTCTGTATTTTATTGTCTCTCCCACTCTCTCTCTCTCTCTCACTCACACACACACACACACACACACACACACACACACGCACACACACACACACAAATGTATAATAATATCCTCTCTGCTTCATTTTCTCTCTATCACACACTCGTTCAGACAATAATATTTCATTATGTCTCCCCTGCTGGACTTTGCCCATCTCACTGTCTCACTCTCACAAATCTTTAATGAAGTGCCCTCTGTTATACGTTCTCTGTGTCACACATAAATCCTAAATTAACTGTGTCTCCCCATCCCTCGATGTACTGTGTATCGTGTTGTCTCTCTCACACAGGCATTTTACTAATTTCCCCTGTGCTGCACTCATACACACAAATCTTTAGCAATGTACCCTCTGCTGTACTTACTCTCTATCGCTCAAACATAAATATTTAATACTCTCCCCTCTCCTCTTCTCACTCTGTATCACTCTCTCATATACAGAACCCGTTCATAATATACCACCTGCTGTTTCAAAGTAAGGAATTTTCCAGTCCCTCGAGATCCTCCCTGAGTTCAGTGATACCTGAAAGATCACTGCTAAAACCTCCATTAGCTCTTCAGCTTCCTCTTTCAGAACTCTGGGCTGTAGCCCCTCTGGTACTGGTGATTTATCGACATTCAGAACTTTCAATTTTTCCAGCAACTTCTCCTGGGTGATGGTTCCCATACTCATCTCTTCCCCTGACTCTCTTGAATTTTTGGGATATGATTCGTTTCTTCCCCATGAAGACTGACACAAAGTACTTATTCCGTTCCACTGCCATTTCCGTGTTCCCCACTACAATTTCTCCAGGTAATTTTGCCAGGGGCCCAGTGTCCACTTGTGACTTCGATTTTGTGGCCATTTCGGAGACATGGTTAGAGCAGGGACAGGAATGGTTGTTGCAGGTTCCAGGATTTAGATGTTTCAGTAAGAACAGAGAAGATGATAAAAGAGGGAGAGGTGTGTTATTATTGGTCAAGGGCAGTATTACAGTTGCAGAAAGGACGTTTGGGAACTCGTCAGTTGAGGTAGTATGGGCTGAAGTTAGAAACAGGAAAGGAGAGGTCACCCTGTTGGGAGTTTTCTATAGGCATCCAATTAGTTCCAGAGATGTAGAGGAAAGGATAGCAAAGATGATTCTCGATAGGAGTGAGAGAGACAGATTAGTTGTCATGGGGAACTTCAACTTTTCAAATATTGACCGGGAACACTATAGTACGAGTACTATGGATGGGTCAGTTTTTGTCCAGTGTGTGCAGGAGTGCTTCCTGACACAGTATGGAGACAGGTCAACAAGGGGCGAAGCCACATTAGATTTGGTACTGGTTAATGAGCCCGGCCAGGTGTTAGACTTGGAAGTAGGTGAACACTTTGGTGATAGCGAACACAATTCTGTTATGTTTACTTTATTAATAGAAAGGGATAGGTGTATACCACTGGGCAAGAGTTACAGCTGTGGGAAAGGCAATTTATCATGCAATTAGGCAAGATTTAGGAAGCATGGGAATGAGAAGGAGACTGCAGGGGATAGGCACATTAGAAATGTCGAGCTTATTCAAGGAAAAGCTACTGTGTGTCCTAGATAAGTATGTACCTGTCAGGAAGAGAGGAAGCTGTAGAGCGCGAGAGCCGTGGATTACGAAGGAAGTGGAATCACTGGTCAAGAGGAAGAAGAAGGCTTGTGTTAGGATGAGATGTGAAGGCTCAGTTAGAGCGCTTGAGGGTTACAAGTTAGCCAGGAAAGACCTAAAGCGAGAGCTCCAAAAAGCCCGAAGGAGACATGAGAAGTTGTTGGTGGATAGGATCAGGGTAAACACCGAGGCTTTCTATAGGTATTTAAGGAATAAAAGAATGACAAGAGTAAGATTAGGGCCAATCAAGGATAGTAGTGGGAAGTTGTGTGTGGAGTCAGAGGAGATAGGGGAAGCACTAAATGAATATT
>NC_057755.1:3578287-3584999 GCF_004010195.1 Chiloscyllium plagiosum | reverse complement strand
AAATCCTGCCGAGTGTGAAAATAGATAAGTCCCCTGGGCCGGATGGGATTTATCCTAGGATCCTCTGGGAAGCCAGAGAGGAAATTGTCGAGACTTTCGCATTGAGCTTTAAATCATCATTGTCTACAGGAATAGTGCCAGAAGACTGGAGGAGAGCAAATGTGGTTCCCCTGTTCAGGAAGGGGAGCAGAGACAATCCTGGTAATTATAGACCAGACAGCCTTACTTCAGTTGTTGGTAAACTATTGGAAAAAGTTATAAGAGATAGAATTTATAATCATCTAGAAAAGAATAATTTGATTAGGGATAGACAGCACGGTTTTGTGAAGGTTAGGTCGTGCCTCACAACCTTATTGAGTTCTTTGAGAAGGTGACCAAACAGGTAGATGAGAGTAAACCGGTTGATGTGGTGTATTTGGATTTCAGCAAGGCGTTCGATAAGATTCCCCACGGCAGGCTATTATACAAAATGCGGAGGAATGGGATTGTGGGAGATGTAGCAGTTTGGATCAGTAATTGGCTTGCTGAAAGAAGACAGAGGGTGGTGGTTGATTGGAAATGTTCACCCTGGAGTCCAGTTACCAGTGGTGTACCACAAGGGTCGGTGTTGGGTCCACTACCGTTCGTCATTTTTATAAACGACCTGGATGAGGGCGTAGAAGGGTGGGTTAGTAAATTTTCAGACAACACTAATGTCGGTGGAGTTGTGGAAAGTGACGAAGGATGTTGTAGGTTACAGAGAGACATAGATAGGTTGCAGAGCTGGGCAGAGAGTTGGCAAATGGAGTTTAATGCAGACAAGTGTGAGGTGATTCACTTTGGTCTGAGTAACCAGAATGCAAAGTATTGGGCTAATGGTAAGATTCTTGTTAGTGTAGATGAGCAGAGAGAGCTCGGTGTCCAGATCCTTGAAAGTTGCCACCCAGGTTGACAGGGTTGTTAAGAAGGCATACAGTGTTTTTGGCCTTTATTAATAGAGGGATCGAGTTCTGGAACCATACGTTTATGCTACAGCTGTACAAAACTCTAGTGCGGCCGCACTTCGAGTATTGTGTACAATTCTGGTCACCGCATTATAAGAAGGATGTGGAAGCTTTGGAAAGGGCGCAGAGGAGATTTACTAGGATGTTGTCTGGTATGGAGGGAAGGCCTTACGAGGAAAGGCTGAGGGACATGAGGCTGTTTTCGTTTGAAGGTTGAGAGGTGACTTAATAGATACATATAAAATTATCAGAGGGTTAGATATGGTGTACAGAGAGAGCCTTTTTCCAGGAATGGTGACGGTGTACAGAGAGAGCCTTTTTCCAGGAATGGTGACGGCGAGCACAAGGGGGCATAACTTTAAATTGAGTGGTGATAGATATAGGATAGATGTCAGAGGTAGTTTCTTTAGTCAGAGAGTAGTAAGGGTATGGATTGTTTTGCCTGCAACGGTAGTAGATTCGCCAACTTTAAGTACATTTAAGTCGTCATTGGACAAACATATGGTCGTACATGGAATACTTTAGGTTAGATGGGCTTCAGATTGGTATGACAGGTCGGCACAACATCGAGGGCCATAGGGCCTGTATTGCACTGTAATGCTCTATGTTCTATGTCTCTCTTCTGCCCTTTATATATCTGAAGAAATCCTTGTAATCTTTCGTAATATTACCGGCTGGCTTACCCTCATATTTAATCTTGTCCCTCCTTATTTCTTTCTGCATTGTCCTCTGTTGGTCTGTTGCCCTCTGGCTTCCTATTACCATTTGCCACATTTCATGTTTTCTCTTTTGCTTTTCTACTGTCGCTGACTTCCCTGGTCAGCCAGGTTACGTCATCTTCCTTTCAGTATGCTTCTTTTTCCTTGGCATGAATTGTTGCTGTGTTTCTCAAATGACTCTCAGAAACTCCTGCCATTGCTGTTCCACTGTGTGTCCTGCTAGGCTCCTCTCCCAGTCCATTCCGGTCAGCTTCTCCCTCATGCCTCTATAGTTGTCTTTATTCAACTGTAATGCAGTTACATTTGATTCCGACTTCTCCCTCTTAAACTGCAGAGTAAATCCAATCATATTATGGTCAATGCCTCCTCAGAGTCCCTTCTCCGTAAGTTCCCTTATCAAGTCTTCCTCATTGCACAACACTAAATCCAATATTAATTGTCCCCTAGTGTGCTCCACCACAATCTGCTCCAGGAAGCCATCTCGTACGCTTTCCATAAATTCCTTTTCTTGCAATCCATGACCACCTGTTTTTTTTCTAATCCATCTGCATATTGAAATTGCCTATGATCACTGTAACCTCACCTTTCTTACACGTGTTTTCTATCTCTTGGTGTATCTTATGTCCCAAATCCTGATTACTGTTTGGATGCGTGTCGGTAACTCCCGTTATATTTTTTTTAACATTTGTGTTTCCTCAACTCTGTCCACACAGATTCTACATCATCCAACTGTACTTCGTTTACCACTATTGACTTAATTTCATTTTTTACTAACACAGCAACCCCATTCCTTCTGCCCATCTGCCTTTTTGATAGGTTGGATATCCTTGGATATTTCGCTCCCAGTGCTGATCTCCTTTCAGCCATGTCTCCATTGATGTGCCTGTCACACAATGCATTTAAGTCCTTATATTCAGTAAAAGAACTGAGAGTCGGCTTTTATATAAATTAATATTCGTTTATTGTATACATTTGTATGTAATAAAGTATAGTACAAATTAATTTTAAAAATCTGATAGCTATTTCACTCATTTACCTGTCCCTCCCTATTTAGGTTGTTCTGCTCAACTAGTAACGATATAAAATGATTCGGGAGCCTGTCTGCCTTTCCTCTCTTTCTTGCACTATTTCGTTTGGATTTGTCTTTCTGTATTCAGTCATAACAGGAATGAATGATTTCGTAAGCACAGTGAACCGAGTGTCTTGATTTCCTACACCATTACTAACATAAAGTGGGTTTTGGATTGTTTTGACAATAAAATCAATAAAAATCAATTCAAAACCTATGTTAATGTCAGAGACGCTTCCGAAAATCAAGAACTGTTTGTCCTGCAAAATCAGGCCAGAGGCGAGTCAAGCTGTTCCAGGTTTGCTCCAACATTGGGAGAGTTAAGAAGTAAATATCAAGAGGTAAATATTTCGCAAGAACTGACTAAATACATCCTCAGTTCGAGTCCACTATATCAACAGAGGTCCAGAACTCAATGAAGTCTGAAAGGATCATTGGCGTCTCTCTTCCCTCATTACAGACATTTACACCACAAGCTGCATCTGAAAGGGTAAGAGCATTGTGGAAGACCTCACACACCCCTCACTCAAGCTCTTCTCCCACCTGCCATCTGACAGAATATACCTGGACGTATGATCTCTCACAGCCAGACTGTGCAGCAGTTTCCTTCCCAAAGCCATTAGGCTCCTGAATGATTGGACTCTTTCCAGTCTGAAATGCTTACATATTGATGCTAGAAAAATGTCTATTATCCATCATTCTTCTGTTACACAGTAACTTGTGTGTTTTGCATTACTTGTGCCGTGTAGTTTGTGTAGTTTGTGCTGTCCATGCAGCACCCTTTGTACTGGAGGAACACTGGAACAGTTGTATATGGTAGAAATGACAAATAAAATTTCTATTCTACTCTACTCAACTGTAATCAGAGCATGGACAAAGAAACTGAACAGGAAAGGCGAGAGAGAGTGAGAGCTCTTTGCAGCATTTGGTCTAATATAGCTGAGTGAGCGCCTGTGAATCAAGGAATACATTCTCCACTGGTTAGAGTTATCCATACCACAAAGGGAAATGTTTCTAGTGACCACAAGCCTATCATCTCAGCAGTACAACTTTTCCATGGGGGTTCTCACAATCATCTCGAACACCTCACTACGGCCAACGCTTGGTTTGGTCAATCATTTTCTATTTACCATGAGACCTGAAGTGTGGGTGTACCTAATCGGTTGCTTCACGTGAAACATAATTTTCAGCTACTCAGACACTGAAGCAATCCATGACAACATTCAAAGAAGTTCAGGCTTGGGGTGAAAAGTGTCAAGGGGTATAAAAGACATAACTCTGCCTGGCAGTGAGCATCCCCAGTAAGAAATAATCCAAATGATCCCACTTGCTATTCAGATACATTCCCATTAACCCACTGCCATCAATATCAATGAAGCAAGACTTGACCATAAACTGAATTGGACAATTTTCATTAATACTAAGAGGAGTAGAGCAAGCTTGGAAGTTCTTTGATTTATTTTGCATTTTAGATTTTGCATTCTAATTGCAAAGATAATGCTAAACTTTTTTTTAGTAATGTGCTGTCTGCACGATAAGAACAATATAGTTCTGGTGAGCCTGATGTCAGTGATAAGTAAGCTATTGGATGGTATGTTGAGGATCATGATTCACGTGCACTTGGAAAAGCAAGGACTGATTAGGAATAGTTAACATAGCTTTTTGTGTGGGAAATCATCTCTCATTAACTTGATTGAGGTTTTTTGAAGAGATGACAAAGAGGATTGACGAAGGCAGAGCAGCAGACGTTGTCTACATGGACTTCAGCAAGGTGGGTGACAATGTTCCGTATGGGTTGTTGGAGGCTGAGGGGTGACCTTATAGCCGTTTATAAAATCATAAGGGGCATTTTTCCCCAGGGTAGGGGAGTCCAAAAGAAAAGGCCACAGGTTTAATTTGAGAGAGGATAGATTTATAAGGGACCTGAGGGGCAACTTTGTTTCATGCAGAAGATGGTGTGTGTATGGAATGAGTTGCCAGAGGAGGTGGTGGAGGAGGGTACAATTACAACATTTGAAAAGCATCTGGATGGGCATATGAATAGGAAGGATTCAAAGGGATATTGGATTAGTGGTGCTGGAAGAGCACAGCAGTTCAGGCAGCATCCAAGGAGCTTCGAAATCGACGTTTCGGGCAAAAGCCCTTCATCAGGAATGATGAAGGGCTTTTGCCCGAAACGTCGATTTCGAATCTCCTTAGATGCTGCCTGAATGAAGGGCTTTTGCCCGAAACGTCGATTTCGAAGCTCCTTGGATGCTGCCTGAACTGCTGTGCTCTTCTAGCACCACTAATCCAGAGTCTGGTTACTAGCATCTGCAGTCATTGTTTTTACCTCAGAGGGATATTGGCCAAATGTTGGCAAGTGGGACTAGATTTATCGAAGTTATCTGATGGATGCCAGCCACTTAAACAAAGAGTCTATTTTCGTGCTGTACAACTCCATGACTCTATGAATCTTTATTTGGAATTCTAAGGTACCAAATTGCAATTAGAATATTTGGAGTCAAAGCCAAATCATTTGTGGCTGTTCACTTGATCGAACGTCAGGTCGACCATGGTTCTGTTCATTTCAATTGGTGGGGTTGGCAGAGTTTAATGGTTTGGAGATCAGAGTTCACATAATACAAGACGAATGGATTAGTCTAAGGATTTCTATTCAGAACAGTCACCTAATATTTCCAGACAGTGATAGTACTCGATCAGAATTAGAACCCGTTTCAATTGTTTGTCTTGGTTTGCCTTGTGGAGAGGCAGGAATTGTTAGCATTGTTAACATTCAGTTTGTTTAGACCAGAGACTAGAACAGTACAAACTCCAGGCAATTGCATATACCAAGGGAATGCATGGAGGTGACGGCGGGGGGTAGGGGTTAATTGTCCTTAACGAAGTGTCACATTTCATCAAGGTATTTAGGTAATCCCTGCCATCTTCATTGAGTGGTCACTATTGGCTGTGCACTGCCTGAGGGGAACCAGAGCCAGATTCAATCATGGCTTTCAGGAAAGAATCAAATAATTATCTTCAGAGAGATTTGCAGGGCATGTGTGGGGAAAAGCATGGTGAGTGGGACGAGGGAAGGAGGCCATACAGGCAGACAGCTGATGCAGACAATGAGAGGCTGCTGTGCCTCCCTCTATGCTGCACCATTCTCTGTGTACAGCTGCAATCTCATTGACACTGACAGAGACACACTACTGGCTTGTTAGGTATGTACACTCAGCCCCAGCACATCTGATTGATATATTGCTGGTCATCTACATTCACTATCAAACATGGTGGCAGAAAAGATTAGATGAAGCCACCTGGATAAACAGATCGTTTACTCTGATTATAAAATCTGGAAACGACTAGGCAGCTATCATGAAACTGTCAGCCTTTTTTTTAGCTTTGACAAAGGATCAGTCAGACTCGAAACATAGACTTTCCAGTGCCTGAGACATTTCCTGCTCAGGGACTGGCGCAATATCTCTGCTTTACCTTGGCAGTTTTGCACTTTGATGCTTCAACCAGAACCTAATTTTTCACAGTGCTCCTGTCTTGCCTGGTTGTTCAGTGCAGACATAAGCCAGGCAATTTATCATTCTTCCAACAGTGATCAGTCAAGGGGCTGGACTCTAAGGCACTATTTTTTTTCAAAAATATACTTTATTCATAAAATTATTTGGATCTCTTTACAATTGGTCATGCCATTCTTGTGCAAACATTACATTGCTTTACATACAGACATTGAAATGTATTTTTCCGATATACAAGTCTGTACATTTACTATCCAGGTGTTCTGCTGAGGCATCAGCGCAGCCCAAATGACTGGGTGGGCGCCCTGTTCTTCTTAGCTGAAAATGTGTTGCTGGAAAAGCGCATCAGGACAGGCAGCATCCAAGGAACAGGAGAATCGACGTTTCCTGAAGAAGGGCTTGTGCCCGAAACGTCGATTCTCCTGC
>NC_057755.1:3564937-3577787 GCF_004010195.1 Chiloscyllium plagiosum | reverse complement strand
TTTAATCATAATATGATCACTCTCATGCGGTATTTAAACTCCAAATCAAAGGTATAGCAATAGGTGCCCGCATGGGTCCCAGCTATGCCTGCATTTTAGAGTCATAGAGATGTACAGCATGGAAACAGACCCTTTGGTCCAAACCGTCCATGCTGACCAGATATCCAAACCTAATCTAGTCCCACTGCCAACGCCCGGCCCATATCCCTCCTATCCATATACCCATTCAAATGCCTCTTAAATGATGCAAATGTACCAGCCTCCACGACTTCCTCTGACAGCTCATTCCATACACGTACCACCCTCTGCGTGAAAACGTTGCCCCTTAGGTCTTTTTTATATCTTTTCCCTCTCACCCTCTAGTTCTGAACTCCCCGACCCCATAGAAAAGACTTTGTCTATTTACCCTATCCACGCCCCTCATAATTTTGTAAACCTCTATAAGGTCACCCCTCAGCCGCCGACGCTCCAGGGAAAACAGCCCCAGCCTGTTCAGCCTCTCCCTATAGCTCAGATCCTCCAACCCTGACAACATCCTTGTAAATCTTTTCTGAATCCTTTCAAGTTTCACAACATCTTTCCGATAGGAGGGAGACCAGAAATGCACGCAATATTCCAACAGTGGCCTAGCCAATGTCCTGTACAGCCGCAACATGACCTCCCAACTCCTGTACTCAATACTCTTACCAATAATGGAAAGCATACCAAACGACTTCTTCACTGTCCTATCTGCCTGCGACTCCACTCGCAAGGAGCTATGAACCTGCACTCCAAGGTCTCTTTGTTCAGCATCAATCCCTCGGACCTTCCCATTATGTGTATAAGTCCTGCAAGGATTTGCTTTCCCAAAATGCAGCACTTCGCATTTATTTGAATTAAATTCCATCTGCCACTTCTCATCCCATTGGCCCATCTGGTCAAGATCCTGTTGAAATCTGAGGTAACCCTCTTCACTGTCCACGACCCCTCCAATTTTGGTGTCATCTGCAAACTTACTAACTGTGCCTCGTTTGCTCACATCCAAATCATTTATGTAAATGACCAAAAGTAGAGGGCCCAGCACCAATCCTTGTGGCACTCCACTGGTCACAGGCCTCCAGTCTGAAAAGCAACCCTCCACCACCACCCTTTGTCTTCTGCCATTGAGCCAGTTCTGTATCCAAATGGCTAGTTCTCCCTGTATTCCATGAGATGTAACTTTGCTAATCAGTCTCCCATGGGGAACCTTGTCAAACGCCTTACTGAAGTCCATATAGATCACCTCTACCACTCTGCCCTCATCAATCTTCTTTGTTACTTCTTCAAAAATCTCAATCAAGTTTGTGAGACGTGATTTCCCATGCACAAAACCATGTTCACCATCCCTAATCAGTCCTTGTATTTCCAAATACATGTACATACTATCCCTCAAGATGCCCTCCAACAACTTGCCCACCACTGAGGTTAGGCTCACTGGTCTATAGTTCCCTGGCTTGTCTTTACCGCCCTTCTTAAACAGTGGCACCACGTTTGCCAACCTTCTTTCTTCAGGCACCTCACCTGTGACTATCGATGATACAATATCTAAGCGAGAGGGCCAGCAATCACTTCTCTAGCTTCCCACAGAGTTCTCGGGTACACCTGATCATGTCCTGGGGATTTATCCACTTTTAACCGTTTCAAGACATCCAGCAGCTCCTCCTCTGTTATCTGGACATTTTGCAAGATGTCACTATCTATTTCCCTACAGTCTATGCCTTTCATATACTTTTCCACAGTAAAAACTGATGCAAAATATTCATTCAGTATTTCCCCCATTTCTGTGGCTCCGCACAAAGTCCGCCTTGCTGATCTTTCAGGGTCCCTATTCTCTCCCGAGTTACCCTTTTGTCCTTAATACTTTTGTAAAACAACTTTGGATTCTCCTTAATTCTATTTGCCAAAGCTATCTCATGTCTTGGGTTATGTGGAACAATATGTGATCCTTCTTCGACAACCGTGGCTTCCCACCTACAGTGGTTAGCAGGGCTCTCGACAGCATGCAGTTCATCTCCCGTGCCACGACCCTCACCCCTCCCTCCCCTCCCAGAACAAGGATAGGGTTCCTCTTGTTCTCACCTTTTACCCCACCAGCCTTCACATGCGAAGAATAATCCTCCGCCATTTTCGCCAAATCCAACACGATGCCACCACTAAACACATCTTCCCTTCCCTCCCCGTATCTGCATTCTGCAGAGATCGTTCCCTCCGGGTCAACCTCGTCCACTCCTCCATCATACCTAACATCTCTCCCATCACACACGGCACCTCTCCATGCAATTGCACAAGGTGCAACACCTGCCCCTTTACCTCTTCCATGCTCACCATCCAAGGACCCAAACACTCATTTCAGATTAAGCAGCGTTTCACTTGTACCTCTTTCAATCTGGTCTGTTGCATTTATTGCTCCCAGTGTGGTCTTCTCTATATTGGAGAGGTAAAACTCCGACTGGGAGATCACTTTGCTGAGCACCTTCGGTCTGCACACAGTCAGGTCCAGGATTTTCCCGTGGCTTGCCACTTCAACACACAATCCAGCTCCCATGCCCACATGTCTGTCCTGGGCCTGCTGCAATGTTCCAATGAAGCTCTATTCAAACTGGAGGAACAGCATCTCATCTTCCGACTAGGCACGTTACAGCCTGCCGGTCTCAACATTGAATTCAACAACTTCAGATGATTATCCCATCTCGACCCCTCTGTTTTCATTCTTCTCCATAATTTTATTTTATTGTATTTATCTTTTTAAAATATTTTTTAACTGTTCTGTATCTTTTATGTCTTGATTGTCTCTCTTTCTCTTGCTCCCCACTCTCTCATCACCTTTTTCCTCTCCTCTTCCCGCTTCGCTACCCTTCTCCCCTGTTTTCCATTTTGTCTCTGCTTCACCCATCCTCCACGTATTTTGTCACATAGCACTGGCTTTAGCCTTGGTCATTCACAGCTGCTAATCTCCCTATAATCTCTCTAGGCACTGTCATTATCACCTCTTTATTGCTAACTTTGCGTCTGACTCACCTTCTCTCAGGAGAAAGTGAGGTCTGCAGATGCTGGAGATCAGAGCTGAAAATGTGTTGCTGGAAAAGCGCAGCAGGTCAGGCAGCACCCAGGGAACAGGAGAATCGACGTTTCTGGCATAAGCCCTTCTTCAGGAATGAGGTAAGTCTGTCCAGCAGGCTAAGATAAAAGGTAGGGAGGAGGGACTTGGGGGAGGGGCGTCGGAAATGCGATAGGTGGAAAGAGGTCAAGGTGAGGGTGATAGGTCAGACTGGGGTGTGGGCGGAGAGGTCAGGAAGAAGATTGCAGGTTAGGAAGGCGGTGCTGAGTTCGATGGATTTAACTGAGAGAAGGTGGGGGTAGGGGAAATGAGGAAACTGGTGAAATCCGAGTTCATCCCTTGTGGTTGGAAGGTTCCAAGGCGGAAGATGAGGCGCTCTTCCTCCAACACTTGACACGGTCCTGATACGCTGGGAAACCCTGTACACACCTGGCAGGGTCCTGATGCACTATGAAACCCTATACATACCTGGAAGGATCCTGAGACACTCTGAAACCCTGTACACACCTGGTAGGATTTTGATACACTGTGAAACTCTATACACACCTGGCAAGGTCCTGATACAATGTGAAACGCTATACACATCTGGCAGTGTCCTGATACACTGTGAAACCCTGTACACACCTCGCAGGATCCTGATACACTGTGAAACCCTGTACACATCTGGCAGGATCCAGATACATTGTGAAAAGTGATACACACCTGGCAGGGCCCTGATACACTGCCAAACCCTGTATATATCTGGCAGGGACCTGATACACTGTGAAACCCTATACACACCTAGCAGCATCCTGATAAACTGTGAAACCCTGTATACCTGGCAGGATCATGATACATTATGAAACCCTGTACACCTGGCAGGATCCTGATACACTGTGAAACCCTAAACTCAACTGGCAGGATCCTGATGCACTGTGAAAAGCAATTTTTTCCTGACAGGGTCCTGATACACTGTCAAACCCTGTATATATCTGGCAGGGACCTGATACACTGTGAAACCCTATACACACCTGGCAGGATTCTGATACACTGTGAAACCGTGTACATACCTCGCAGTATCCTGATACACTGTGAAATCCTATACACACCTGGCAGGATCCTGATACACTGTGAAACCCTGTACATACCTGCAAGGATCCCGATACACTGTGAAACCCGATACGCACCTGGCAGGGTCCTGATGCACTGTGAAAACCTGTACACACCTGGCAGGATCCTGATACAATGTGAAACCCTGTATACACCTGACAGGATACTGATACACTCTGAAACCCTGTAAACATCTGGCAGGATTTTGCTACATTGCGCAGCTCTGAACAAATACAGTACTACACTGATCGATACTGAAACCCAGGACACACCTGGGGCGATTGTGATGCAGTCAGAAACCCTGTACACAAATGGCATGGACATGATACACTGTGAAACCCTGTACACACCTGGCAGGATCCTGTTACAGTGTGAAATTTTGAACTTAACTGGCTGAATCTAGATGCACTCAAACCCTATACATTCCTGGCAGGATCCTGATATATTGTGAAACGCTGTGCATACCTGATTCAGTGTGATACTCTGTACACACCTGGTATGTCCTGATACAGTGTTAAATACGGGGTACAACTGGCAGGATCTATTACACTGTGAAAGCCTGTACATACCTGGCAGGATCCAGATACACTGTGAAACTCTGTAAACACAAAGCAGTGTACTAATACACCGTGAAACCCTGTACTCACCTGGCAGAGTCCTGATACTCTATGAAACCCGGTACACACCTCGCAGGGTCCTGATGCACTGTGAAACCCTGTACTTACCTGGAAGGATCCTGATACACTTTGAAACCCTATACACACCTGGTAGGCTATTGATACACTGTGAAACCCTGTACACACCTGGCAGGATCCTGTTACAGTGTGAAATTTTGAACTTAACTGGCTGAATCTAGATGCACTCAAACCCTATACATTCCTGGCAGGATCCTGATATATTGTGAAACGCTGTGCATACCTGATTCAGTGTGATACTCTGTACACACCTGGTATGTCCTGATACAGTGTTAAATACGGGGTACAACTGGCAGGATCTATTACACTGTGAAAGCCTGTACATACCTGGCAGGATCCAGATACACTGTGAAACTCTGTAAACACAAAGCAGTGTACTAATACACCGTGAAACCCTGTACTCACCTGGCAGAGTCCTGATACTCTATGAAACCCGGTACACACCTCGCAGGGTCCTGATGCACTGTGAAACCCTGTACATACTTGGAAGGATCCGGATACACTCTGAAACCCTGTACACATCTGGCAGGATTTTGATACACTGCAAAACCCTGTACCCACCTGGCAGGGTTCTGATACAATGTGAAACACTGTACACACCTGTCAGGATTCTGATACACTCTGAAACCCTGTAAACATCTGGCAGGGTTCTGCCACAATGCGCAACTCTGTACAAATACAGTAGTACACTGATCGATACTGAAACCCAGTACAAACCTGGGACGATTGTGATGCAGTCAGAAACCCTGTACATAAATGGCAGGGACATGATAAACTGTGAAACCCTGTACACACCTGGCTGGGGTCTGATTCTCTGTGAAACCCTGTACACACCTGGCAGAATCCTGATGCACTATGAAACCGTGTACTCTCCTGGCCGGTCCTGATAAACTGAAAAACCCAATACACTCCTGGCTTGATCCTGATACACTTTGGAACCTTGTTCGCCCCTGGCAGGGTCCTGATGCACTGTGAAATTCTGTACCCATAATGCAGTATGTTGATACACTCTGTAAACCAGTACGCACATGGCACAATTGTGATGCAGTCTGAAACCCTGTACACACATGGCAGGGTCCTGATGCACTGTGAAACCCTGTACATACTTGGAAGGATCCGGATACACTCTGAAACCCTGTACACATCTGGCAGGATTTTGATACACTGCAAAACCCTGTACCCACCTGGCAGGGTTCTGATACAATGTGAAACACTGTACACACCTGTCAGGATTCTGATACACTCTGAAACCCTGTAAACATCTGGCAGGGTTCTGCCACAATGCGCAACTCTGTACAAATACAGTAGTACACTGATCGATACTGAAACCCAGTACAAACCTGGGACGATTGTGATGCAGTCAGAAACCCTGTACATAAATGGCAGGGACATGATAAACTGTGAAACCCTGTACACACCTGGCAGCATCCTGATACACTGTTAAGCTCTGTACTCACCTTGCAGGTGCCTGTAACAGTGTGAAATTTTAAACTCAACTGGCAGGATCCAGATACACTCAAACGCAGTACAGTCCTGGCAGGATCCTGATATACTGTGAAACGCTGTGCACACCTGATTCATTGTGCTACTCTGTACAGCTGGTATGTCCTGATACAGTGTTAAATACGGGGCAGCTGGCAGGGGTTAGTTACATTGTGAAAACCTGTATATACGTGCCAGGGGCCTGATTCTCTGTGAAACCCTGAACACACCTGTCAGGATCCTGGTGCACTGCGAAACAGTGTACAAACCTGGCAGTTTCCTAATACACTGTGGAACCCAAAACGCCTCTGGCAGGGCCTTGATACACTGTGAAGCACTGCACCCATAATGCAGTTTGCTGATACACTCTGTAAACCAGTATGCACCTGGCACGATTGTGATGCAGTCTGAAACCTTGTACACAAATGGCAGAATCCTGACATACTGTGAAACCCTGTATACACCTGGCAGGATCCTGATGCACTGTGAAAACCTGTACCAACCTGGCAGGTCCCTGATATATTGTGAAACCATGTACACACCTGGCAGGATCCTGATACACTGTGACACCCTGTACACACCGGGCAGAATCCTGATACACTTGAAACCCTGTCCGCCCCTGGCAGTGTCTTTGAGACACTCTGAAACCCTGTACACACCTGGCAGGCTCCTGATTCAATGTGAAACCCTGTACCCATCTGGCAGTGTCCAGATACAATGTGAAACCCTATACACATCTGGCAGTGTCCTGATACACTGTGAAACCCTGTACACACCTGACAGGATCCTGATACACTCTGAAACCCTATACACAACTGGCAGGATCTTGATACACTGCCAAACCCTGTATATATCTGGCAGGAACCTAATACACTGTGAAACCCTATACACACCTGGCAGGATCCTGATACACTCTGAAACCCTGTAAACATCTGGCCAGATTCTTCTACACTTTGCAACTCTGTACAAATACAGTAGTACACTGATCGATACTGAAGCCCAGTAGACACCTGGGACGATTGTGATGCAGTCAGAAACCCTGTACACAAATGGCAGGGACATGATACACTGTGAAACCCTGTACACACCTGGCAGTATCCTGATACACTGTGAAACCCTGTATACACCTGGCAGTATCTGGATACGCTGTGACACCCTATAAACACCTGGCAGGATCCTGATACATACTGAAACTCTGTACAAACATGGCACGATTGTGATACAGTTTGAAACCATGTACACACCTGACACGGTCCTGACACACTGTGAAATCATATACACACCTAGCAGTGTCCTGATACACTGTGAAACCCTGCACATACCGGGCAGGCTCTGATATACTGTTAAACCCTGAACATACCTGGCAGGATCCTGTTACAGTGTGAAATTTTGAACTCAACAGGAAGGATCCAGATACACTCAAACCCTGTACACACCTGGAAGGATCCTGATTCAATGTGAAACCCTGTACCCACCTGGCAGTGTCCAGATACAATGTGAAACCCTATACACATCTGGCAGTGTCTTGATACACTGTGAAACCCTGTACACACGTGACAGGATCCTGATACATACTGAAACACTGTACAAACATGGCACGATTGTGATACAGTTTGAAACCATGTACACACCTGACAGGGTCCTGACACACTGTGAAACCATATACACACCTACCAGTATCCTGATACACTGTGAAACCCTGCACACACCGGGCAGGATCCTGATACACTGTGAAACCCTGCACACACCGGGCAGGATCCTGATACACTGTGAAACCCTGTACGCCTCTGGCAGGCACTGATACACTTTGAAACCCTGAACACACCTGGCAGAATCCTGTTATAGTGTGAAATTTTGAACTCAACAGGCAGGATCCAGATACACTTAAACCCTGTACACACCTGGCAGGATCCTGATGCACTGTGAAAACCTGTACACACCTGGCAGGATCCTGATACACTGTGAAAATCTGGATACACCTGGCAGGCTCCTGATACATTGTGAAACCCTGTACACACCTGGCAGTATCCTAATACACTGTGAAATCCTGCATACACCTGGCAGGCTCCTTATACACTGTGAAACCCTGTACACACCTGGCAGTATCCTGATACACTGTGAAACCCTGTGTGCACCTGGCAGGATCTGGATACACTGTGACACCCTATACACACCTGGCAGGGTCCTGATACACTGTGAAACCCTGCACACACCTGGCAGGATCCTGATAAACTGTGAAACCCTGTGCACACCTGGCAGGATCCTGATACATACTGAAACACTGTACAAACATGGCACGATTGTGATACAGTTTGAAACCATGTACACACCTGACACGGTTCTGACATACTGTAAAACTCTATACACGCCTGTCAGGGTCCTGAAGCACTGTGAAACCTTGTACATACCGTGAAGGATCCTGATAGACTCTGAAACCCTGTGCACACGTGGTAGGATGTTGATACACTGAGAAACCCTGTACACACCTGGCAGAGTCCTGATACGCTGTTAAACCCTGTACACACCTGGCAGGATGCTTGTACACAGTGA
This sequence comes from Chiloscyllium plagiosum, assembly GCF_004010195.1. Lineage (NCBI taxonomy): Eukaryota > Metazoa > Chordata > Chondrichthyes > Orectolobiformes > Hemiscylliidae > Chiloscyllium > Chiloscyllium plagiosum. Next base: position 3,568,895 of record NC_057755.1, on the reverse strand, counting down.
AGCCCTGTACATACCTGCAGGATCCTGATACACAGTGAAACGCTGTACAAATACAGCAGTACACTGAACGACACTGTAACCCAGTACACAACTGGGACGATTGTGATGCTGTCTGAATCCCGGTATACAAATGGCAGCGTCATGCTCCACTGTGAAACCCTGTACACACCTGGCAGGATCCAGATACACTCAAACCCTGTACAAACCTGGCAGCATCGTGATATACTGTGAAATGTTGTACACAGCTGGCAGGATCCAGATGCACGTGAAATCCCTGGACACACTTGGCAGGATACTGATTCACTGTGATACTCCGTACACACCTGGCAGGATCCTGATACATACTGAAAGACTGTAGAAACATGGCACGATTGTGATACAGTTTGAAACCTTGTACATACCTGACACAGTCCTGACACACTGTAAATCCCTGTACATGCCTGGCAGGGTCCTGATGCACTGGAAAACCTAGTAAATACCTTGAAGGATCCTGATACACTCTGAAATCCTGTACACACCTGGTAGGATTTTGATCCACTGTGAAACCCTGTACACACCTGGCAGGATCCTGATACACTGTGAAACTCCGTATGCCCCTGGCAGGGTCATGATACACTGTGTAACCCTGTATACACCTGGCAGTGTCCTGATACACTGTGAAACTCCGTACGCCCCTGGCAGGGTCCTGATATATTGTGAAAGCCTGTACACACCTGGCAGGGCCCTGATGCACTGTGAAACCCTGTACATACCTGGAAGGATCCTGAGACACTCTGAAACCATGTACTCACCTGATAGTATTTTGATACAATGTGAAACCCTGTACACACCTGGCAGGGTCCAGATACAATGTGAAACCCTGTACCCACCTGGCAGGGTCCAGATACAATGTGAAACCCTGTACACACCTGGCAGGGTCCAGATACAATGTGAAGCCCTGTGCACACCTGGCAGGGTCCTGATGCACTGTGAAACCCTGTACATACCTGGCAGGGTCCTGATACATTGTGAAACCCTGTATACACCTGACAGGGTCCTGATACATTGTGAAACCCTGTACACGCCTGTCAGGGTCCTGGTACACTGAAACTCTGTAAATACCTGGCAGCATGCTGATACACTGAGAATCCTGTACACCCCTAGCAGGGTCCCGATACAACATGAAACCCTGTACACACTGGCAGAATCCTGACACACTGTGAAACCCTGTACACAGCTGGCAGTGTCCTGATACACTGTGAAACCCTGTACATGCCTGGCAGTATCCACATGTAATGTGAAACCCTGTACACACCCAGCAGGATTCTGATGCACTGTGAAATGCTGGACACACCTGGCAGGATCCGGATGCACCGTGAAACCCTGTGCACACCGGGCAGGATCCAGATGCACCGTGAAATGTTGCACAAACCAGGCAGGGTCCTGATACACTGTGAAACTCTTTACCCGTACAGCAGTATGCTGATACACTCTGAAAACCAGTACACATCTGGCACGATTGTGATGCAATCTGAAATCCTGTACACAAATGGCAGAATCCTGGCATACTGTGAAACCCTGTATACACATGGCAGGTCATTGATACACTCTGAAACCCTGTACACCCCCAGAGGATCCTGATACACTGTGAAAACGTTTACACATCTGGCAGGATCCTGATACATTGTGAAACCCTATACACACCTGGCAGGATCCCGATACACTGTGAAACCCAATACACACCTGGCAGGATCCTGTTACACTGTGAAACCTTGAACACACCTGGCAGGATGCTGATACACTGTGAAACCCTATACACACCTGGCAGGATGCTGATATACTGTGAAACCCTATACACACCTGGCAGGATCCTGTTGCACTGTGAAACCTTGAACACAACTGGCAGGATGCTGATACACTGTGAAACCCTATACACACTTGGCATTATCCTGATACACTGTGAAACTCTGTACACACCTGGAAGGATCCTGATACACTGTGAAACCCCATTGACACCTGGCAAGATCCTGATACACCGTGAAACCCGGTATACACCTGGCAGGATCCTGACACACTGTTAAACGCTGCACACTCCTGGCAGGATCCTGAGACACTGTGACACCTTGTACACACCTGGGGATGGTCCCCATACATTGTGAAACTCTGTACACATCTGGCAGGCTCCTGTTCCACACTGAAACTCTGTACACACCTGGCAGAATCCTGAGACATTGAGAAAACTGGTACTCACCTGGCAAGGTCCCAATACAGTGTGAAATCCTATACACCACCTGGCAGGATCCTGATACCCACTGAACCCCTGAACACACCTGGCAGGCTCCTGCTACACTGTGAATCCTGGCATACACCTGGCAGGATCCTGATGCACTGCGAAACCCCGTATACACCTGGCAGAATCATGATGCACTGTGAAACCCTGTACGAACATGGCAGGATCCTGTTCCACTGTGATTCCTTGTACACCCCTGGCAGGATGCTGATACACTCTGAAATCCTGTACACCCTTGGCAGAGTCCAGATCCACTGTGAAAACGTGTACACACCTGGCAGGATCCTGATACAATGTGAAACCGTGTACACACCTGGCAGGATCCTGATACAATGTGAAACCCTGTACATACTTGGCAGGACCCGGATACACTGTAAAAGCCTATACACACCTGGCAGCGTCCTGATACACTGTGAAACCCGATATACACCTGGCAGCGTCCTGATACACTGTGAAACCCGATATACACCTGGCAGGGTCCTGATACACTGTGAAGCCCTATACACAACTGGCAGGATCCTGATGCACTGTGAAACCCTGTACACAACTGGAAGGATCCTGATGCACTGTGAAGGCCTATACACACCTGGCAGGTTCCTGATACTGATGCGCTGTGAAACCCTGTACACACGTGGCACTATTTTGTTCCACTGTGATTCCTTGTACACCCCTGGCAGGATGCTGATACACTCGGAAATCTTGTACACCCTGTCAGAGTCCTGATGCACAATGAAACCCTGTACACACCTAGCAGGATCCTGAAACGCTGTGAAACTCTGTATACACTGAGCACGGTCCTGATACACTGTTAAACCCCGTACATAACAGGCAGGATCCTGGTACGCTGTGAAACCCTGAACACAACTGGCAGGATCCTGATGCACTGTGAAACCCTATACATACCTGGCAGGGTCCTGATACACTGTGAAACCCTGCACACACCTAACAGGATGCTGATACACTGGGAAATCCTGTATACACATGGCAGGGCCCTGATGCACTGTGAAACCCTGGCAGGATAATAATGCACCGTGAAACCCTGTATACACCTGGCAGCATCCTGATACAATGTGAAATCCTGTACACACCTGGCCGGATATTGATACGCTAAGAAACCCTGTATACACCTGGTAGGATTCTGATACACTGTGAAGCCCTGTACCCACCTGGCCAGATACTGATACACTGCAAAACCCTGTATACACCTGGCAGGATCAATGTAGCTAAGTGTGAGGTGATTCACTTTGGTAAGAGTAATAAAAAGATGGGGTACTGGGCTAATGGTCGGATACTTGGTAGTGTGGATGAGCAGAGGGATCTTGGTGTCCATGTACACAGATCTTTGAAAGTTGCCACCCAAGTAAATAGTGCGGTGAAGAAGGCATATGGCGTACTGGCTTTTATTGGTAGAGGAATTGAGTTCCGGAATACTGAGGTCATGTTGCAGTTGTATAAGACTCTGGTGCGGCCGCATCAGTAGTATTGTGTGCAGTCTTGGTCGCCATACTATAGGAAGGATGTGGAGGCACTGGAACGGGTGCAGAGGAGGTTTACCAGGATGTTGCCTGGTATGGAAGGAAGATCGTATGAGAAAAGACTGAGGCACTTGGGGCTGTTTTCACTAGAGAAAAGAAGGGTTAGGGGTGACTTGATTGAGGTGTACAAGATGATTAGGGAGTTAGATAGGGT
>NC_057755.1:3538140-3563859 GCF_004010195.1 Chiloscyllium plagiosum | reverse complement strand
GCTGGCAGGATCCTGATACACTGTGAAACCTTGTACACAACTGGCAGGATCCTGTTGCACAGTGAAGGCCTATACACACCTGCAAAGATCCTGATACACGGTGAAACCCTTTCTGCACCTGGTCAGATACTGATACACTGTGAAACCCGGTATACACCTGGCAGGATCCTGATGCACTGTGAAACCCTGTACGAACGTGGCAGGATCCTGTTCCACTGTGATTCCTTGTACACCCCTGGCAGGATGCTGATACACTCTGAAATCCTGTACACCCTTGGCAGAATCCTGATCCAAAGTGAAACCGTTTACACACCTGACAAGATCCTGTTACAATGTGAAACCCTGAGCATACCTGGCAGGACCCGGATACTCTGTGAAAACCGATACACACCTGGCAGGGTCCTGATACACTGTGAAACCCAGCACATAGCTGGCAGAATCCTGATACACTGTGAAACCCTGTACACAACTGGCAGGATCCTGATGCACAGTGAAGGCCGATACACACCTGGCAGGATCCTGATACACGGTGAAACCCAACACATTGCTGGCAGGATCCTGATACACTGTGAAACCCTGTACACAACTGGCAGAATCCTGTTGCACAGTGAAGGGCTATACACACCTGCAAAGATCCTGATACACGGTGAAACCCTCTGTGCACCTGGTCAGATATTGATACACTGTGAAACCCGGTATACACCTGGCAGGATCCTGATGCACTGTGAAACCCTGTACACACGTGGCACGATCCTGTTCCACTGCGATTCCTTGTACACCCCTGGTAGGATGTTGATACACTCTGAAATCCAGTTCACCCTTGGAGAGTCCTGATGCACAATTAAGCCCTGTACACAACTGACAGTATCCTGAAACACTGTGAAACTCTGTATACACCTGACAGGGTCCTGATCCACTGTTAAACCCTGTACACACCTGGCAGGGTCCTGATACACTATGCAACCCTGTACACACATGGCAGGGTCCTTATACACTGTGAAATCCTGTATACACATGGCAGAATAATAATGCACTGTGAAACCCTATATACACCTGGCAGCATCCTGATACAATGAGAAATCCTGTACACACTTGGCCGGATACTGATACACTGTGAAACCCTATATACACCTGGCAAGGTCCTGATGCACTGTGAAACCATGTACACACCTGGCCGGATACTGATACACTGCGAACCCTGTATACACCTGGCAGGATCCTGATACACTGTGAAACCCTGTACACACCTGCCGGATACTGATACACTGTGAAACCCTGTATACACCTGGCAGGATCCTGGTACAACTGAAACCCTGAGCACTCCTGGCAGGGCCCTGATTTACTATGAATCCTGGCCGGATACTGATATACTGCGAAACCCTGTTTACACCTGGCAGGGCCCTGATTCACTGTGAACCCCTCTACACACCTGGCAGGTTTCTGATAGACTGTGAAACATTGTACACTCCAGGCAGGATCCTGATACACTGTGAAACCCTGTATACACGTTTCACGTACCTGATACACCGTGAAACCTCCACACATGCCAGGAACCTGATACACTCTCAAACTCTGTACACTCATGTCACGATCCTGATACACACTCAAACCCTGTACGCAACTGGCTGGATTCTGATAGAATGTGATACCCTGTACACATATGGCAAGATTTCGATACACTGTGAAACCCTGTGCAAACCTGTTACGATCCTGATACACTTAGAAACCCTGTATGCACCTGGCAAAATCCTGATACACTGGGAAACCCTGTACATACCTGTCAAGTTCCAGATACACTGTGATACCCTGTGCACACATGGCAGGATCCTGATACACTGTGGAACCCAGTACAAACCTGGCAGTGGTCTGATGGACTCTGTAACTCTCTATATCCCTGGCAGGGATCCAGGTACACTGTGGAACCCAGTACCATCCTGGCTAGTTTGCATTACACTGTGAAACCCTGTATACACCTGGCAGGATCCTGATACACTGTGAAACCCTGTACACACCTGGCAGGCTTCTCATATATTGTGAAACGGTGTACACACCTGTCAGGTTTTTGATACACTGTGAAACCCTGCATACACCTGGCAAGATTCTGATAGATTGTGAAACCCTGTATTACACCCGGCAGGACTCTGATACACTGTGAAACCCTCTACACACATGGCAGGAACCTGATGCACTCTTAAACCCTGTACACACATGTCAAGATCCTGATACACGCTCGAACCCTGTACATACCCGGCAGGATTCTGATAGACTGTGAAACCCTGTACAAACCGGGCATGATCCTGATACACTGAGAAACCCTGTATACACCTGGCAGGATCCTGATACATTGTGATACATTGTACACACCTGGCAGCATCCTGATGCACTGTGGAACCCAGTACAAACCTGGCAGTTGTCTGATTCACTTTGAAACCCTGTATATCGCTGGCAGGGATCCTGATACACTGTGGAACCCAGTACAAACCTGGCAGGCTTGCATTACACTGTGATAACCTGTACATACCTGGCAGGGTCCTGATACACTCTGAAAAACTCTATACACCTTGTGCAGTCTCAATACACTGTGAAACCCTTCAGACATTTGCCACAGTCCCGACACACTTTGAAACTCGGTACATACCTGGCAGAATCCTATTCCAGTCTGAAACCATGGACACACCTGGCTGAATTATCATAAACTGTGACACCCTGGACATAACCAGCATTATCCAAATACACTGAAAAGGGTGCCTCTCTGCTCCTGGGATATGAATATAACTACATTCTGAGACTTGTATATTTGGATGTTGTCTGCTGACTGAGATTTTTTTAAAAGTGAATTGGAAAATATTTGAGTCTATACCGCAGTCACAGGTCATTTGGCTCAAATGTTCTGCATCTACTCTTTCTAAGCTGTATTCCTATAATTTTTTTTGTTTACCCAACTTTCATTAATATGTTCATCTGAACCATTCCTTTGGTATTGTGGTTCATACTCTAAACCTCTCTAGAGTAAAGATGTTTCACCTGAATTACCTTCTAGATTTTGTTGGTAACCATATTATTTTCTAGATGGATACTTCCATCTTACATATACTATGTTAACCATCAATGATAGTAAAAATATGAAATATGTTTATGATGTGAACCTTGCCCTGATCTCTTCTGTGGTGGGATGAGTCCTGGCCTATTCAGATTTTCTTGCTAAACACAACCTTCCACATAGTTTAAAATGTTGTGAATTGTATTTCGATCTCTATCATGTATAGGATATAGAAATGAGAACATTACTATCAAGTTTGACACAGTAACAGTAAATAAATTTGTGGTAGTGGTCACATTCACCTGCTACCCTTGTCCATCCCAACTGAAGGTATAGTCTAAAGAATCAGGTAGCAGTGCATCTTCTGGAAGGTGTACATAGTTGCCATGTGTGTCTACGGTGGATGGAGTGAATATTGAAAGTTTTACAAGTGAGCCCAATCCAACAATGCACTAATCTTAGCAAAGAGAGAGGATTCCATTTGCACTTCTGGATTTGCCGTTTGTAGGTAGGCTTTGGGAGACACAAGGTGCTTTGCCCGTGAGAATTTGTAAGATAATGTCTGTTATAACACTTATTATAAAGCTTGCAGGGAATATATCAACTTCATAAAAATCTATATTACCGAAGCTAAAGACGTTGAATTCTTTCTCAACCATCCTTCACTTACAAGTGACGTTTCCATGCATGGAAGCTAAACTTATACACAAATCTGTATTGAATCTGTGCACAAAATGCAACACTTTACTGTCTTCTGTGAAAAGGGATGTAAACTTTTTGTTTTCTGTCGCTACTAATGTCACTAACATGGAGAATCACTTTCTGTCTGTTCCAATTGAAGACATTCAACAGAAACACAAGGAGATCGAGTCCAAACTGAAACACTGCGAGTGAACACTATCCTAATAAAGGAGAAGGTGAAGATACTCCAGCTGGTTGATAGATACACTAAACTAACGGTTATTTCCACTGTTCAAGATCGGACACATGTAGAACATAAACTGCTAGCAAGAGGCCGAGACCATGAAGCGTGGAGAGAGAAACATCTCCAGAACCAACTGGAAAAGATCCGAGCTGATCAACTGTTCTATAGAGGTTTTTCTCCCCGTAAATCTAATACTGGAAGTTTAGCACCTGTGAGCAGAGTCCTGGGAATTGGATAATCAACAATGGTATGAAAGATGGTTTATGACTGGGCCACTGGGAAAATATACCCAGAGTTCCAATTTGTATTCAGTTTTAAATTTCGGGATTTGAACATTGACAAGTGTTGGATAAACCTAAGGAATCTGATAATTGGATCAGTATCATTACTTTGGGAATGTTCTGGGAGAACTCTGGAAGAACCCAGAGGGATTGCTGTTTATATTTGATGGTTTGGATGAATACAAGGACAGTATTGATTTTTCTGACAGTCAGAGAAATACAGAGCCTCAGTTTATGTGCCCTGATCCTGAATGATGGTGTCAAGTGTCTGACATTGTGTGCAGTTTGATCCATCACAAGCTGCTTCCTGGATGTTCTGTGATAGTGACCAGCTGTCCCACAGCATTCCATTTATTGGAAAAGGCTGATATCAGCATCTGGACTGAGATCCTTGGATTTGTTGGTGATGAACGGAAGGAATATTTCAACAGTTTTTTTGAGGATCAGATGGTGGCAACAGTTGTTTTCAAACACGTGGAGGAGAACGAATCCTGTCCACCATGTGCTACAGCCCTTCGTACTGCTAGATCCCCGGTCTATCACTGGGTCCCTTTTTCACACAAAGCGACAGGAAAGAGCAGCATGCTCCCAACACCATCAACCAACTGTATCCTATTGTATTTACAACATTCTGAAAAACCATGGCAGTCAGATTGAAATCCCCAGTGATGTGTGTTTCTGAAGGTTGGTGAGGAAGATAGGCGATTTGAAATATTCATCCGTTTTGTTGTTGGTCTCTCCTCCCCACAGTCAGCTCGTCCCCTGGAAGAGGTTCTGTGTCCATTTCTTCATCAGACAGTCTGTCAGGTCACCAATTGGGTGACGGCGATATTTGAAGGACAGTTTGGAAATACCAGGTCTATAACTAATAAAAGAAACACTCTGAATCCATTGCACTAACTGTTTGAGTCTCAGAATAAATCACTTACACGGAACTCTGTGAAAGATGTGTAAACATTTTAATTTCGTGACTTGAGACTGACCCCAGTAGACTGTGGAATCCTGTTTTGTCAGTGAATTCGGTGGTTCACTGAAAGAATTTGATCTTGAGATCTGCTACATTCAGTATGAAGGACTACAGCGATTGGGACCCGTACTTCACAAATGCCGAGAGCTACGAGTTACTTTCTGTCTCTAACTTTTGATCACATTGTTGAATAGCCACGGATTGTGCCAATTCTCCATAATGAGGGGAAACTAATAATTCAGTTGTACCAGAAAGAATCATTTTTCAACACAGAATTTACTAAGAATGAAGATTGATGATAGATTCTCTGAAGAGTGAAGAATTCTAAAATGATTCTTAACAATATGATGGAATTTTACTATCTTTTCCTGATCAGCCAATGCAAGTCACCAAAACGATGAGTTATTGCTCAAAATTGGTAGTCAATAAGACTGCACAGCAGAACGCAACAGCTCTCATGCTCCTCTGAATTATATCTTATACAATATCGAGGTCAATGTTGTTTCATGTTTCCAACAACTTTTGTTTCATTGTGGCTTATTCCCATTACAGGCCAGCACCGAATGCTTATGTATTTGATACAAAATAGAGTCTATTTGCTTTTTTTTTCTCACCAATTTGTCAGAAGACTTGCCAAGGATTTTCTGTTCATGAATTCCCATAATCTTTGAATATATTTCTTCCTCCACCTCCACGGCACCAGTAAGTAGTCTATGGATTACTTCTATTAACGTGTGATCAAACCTTTGCTAACCATTGTCTCCAGTTACATGATGCTATTTGTCTGCTTGATTTGTGCTGATATTATGTTTAAGTTAATAATTATAAGTTCTGCACGAACACAACTTTGTTTCTTTCACTTGCTTTTCCAAGTGTCAACCTTTTTCAGCAGCTGTGCCTCGGTCATTTCTCCTTGGTATTTTTGCCTTCATTCCTCTTGAGAAACTAATAGATTTTAATGGTGATTCCTTTTAATTTAATTTTAACCATCACTTCGCTCTCATACTCCTGAATCCTATTTATGTCTTCATCTCTGTCTGTATTTTTAATGTATTTCATTTTTCTCATTTCATTTAAACGGATTTAATTTCCTGTACCACCTTGATTTCTCAGTTTTAAAGTGTTTTCTACCTCCCTATTTGCTCTTACAAGGAGAACAGCTGGAGTCTGTCCCCTCAGTATGGCACCTTCCTGTCCCAGTACTGATGCCAGCATCCTTTGAAAAGACATGATTTTATCCCACGCTAGCGCTTTCGCCAAGTGTTAATTCTCCTGAACTAAGGACCCGTCCATGGTCCGCTGCAATTGGATTATTCCTCTTCCTTTCCATTTCCTCCACAGTTACCATAAAGCCTTCCTTAGCCTGATACTTAGTAAGTGACATAGTTTACCGAAATTTAATTTTTAGCTACAGAAAACGCTACCTACGTTCCCAAATGGACAAATCCACCTTATTGCTACATTCTATGCTGCTCTACTCTGTGTTTGACACCCGATAACATTGTCTGCATTGTAACTGTCTTACCCACAGTCTTCCTCCTTGACCTCAATCAATTCATCAAACCTCTTGGCCACGATCAATATCTGAGGGATTGCCCTCCGTAATCACCAAGCCCTTACCATCATGCTGCCTTACAGTGATGCACTTTACCTTGAAGCTGTGCTTGCTACTCCAGTTTATGGAAACCGTCATGCTCAGTGATGAGTCACCGACCTGCTGTCCAGTGAGGTCTATCATTGATTTTAGCGGCATGCACTTGGGCTTTGAACAGAACAAGACTTCTTACCAATGTTGGGAAAATCTGCTTATTTTCAGATGTTTTTCAGTGTCTCTTTGCACATTCAAGACGCAAAGGAAAAAGGTAGGCAGCATTTGATTCACTTTGTTTCTCACTCGTTTTTTTTGGTTTAGGCTGGGAAACAACAAGGTGGGAGCTTTAGGAGTGAAACTCCTGTCTGAGATTTTGGGGGATCCGGACTGTAAAATGCAGCATCTTGGGTGAGTATCATAGAGTGTGTGATTGTTTCTAATATCTAATGGGAGGGAAAAATGTCCTGAAGTCTTGGTCCACGTAGGTATCAATGTCACTGGTAGAATTAGGAAAGAGATTAAGCAGAGAGAGTACGAGGAGCTAGGCAGCAAATAAAAAAAGCAGACTCTCAAAGGTTATAATCTGTAGAATACTACCTGAACTACTTGCAAGTTGATGTAGGATGCATAAAGTTGGGAAATACGTTTTTCAGCAAATGGTGTGAGAGAAGTGGGTACTGGTTCATAGGGCACTGTGAGAGTGAGAGTAGTACAGATGGCCACTGGGAAAGTGGGAGTGATACAGTTCAGGCAGCCTGTACATGAACTGTGCTCTTGCAAACTGCAGAACTTGGGAAACATTGAAAGTCCACACCGACCCTCCGAACAGCATACCACCCAAACCCATTCCCCTACTCTATTACTCTCCATTTCCCCTGACTAATGCACCTAACCAACATATCCCTGAACGCTAAGGGCAATTTAGCATGGTCTATTCACCTAATCCGCACATCTTTGGACTTTGGAAGGAAGTTGAAGCACCCAGAGGAAACCCATGCAGACATGGGGAGAATGTGCAAACTCCCACAGACAGTCGCTCAAGGCTGGAATTGAACCGGGTCCCTGGTACTGTGAGGCAGTAGTGCTAACCACTGAACCACCACACCGCCCACCAGGAATGACAGAGGCCTTTACATTCAATAATGGGTGCAAGGGATTTCAAGATGGAAGACGTAGTTTATCAAAAAAAATGGTTGAAAGGAAAATGATAACGTGAGAAATGAGAGTCAGAGAATTGCAGGAAGGTATAGAAAAGTAAAAGAAAGCTAGGAATACAATAGCCATCAAAACTAATGTCACAAAGTAATCAAAGGCAAAAGTAAAAGCCCCATGTCTTTCATAACAAAGTGAACAAATCCAAAACTCACATTAAAGTGAATCATTATGACATGAGGATTCTCAGAGGAAAGCACTACAGGCACGCTAATGATAACCACAGTATAGAACGAGCCCTGAAGAAGGGCTTATGCCCGAAACGTCGATTCTCCTGTTCCTTGGATGCTGCCTGACCTGCTGCGCTTTTCCAGCAACACATTTTCAGCTGTAGAACAACGCAGACAAGAAGAAATATTGGGTGTTTGTGATACCTGTCCTAACTGTCCTTCCTTCCCCCATCCACTCCACCTTTCTCTCCGACCTCTCACCTTCACGTCCTACTTCATCTAACTATCACATTCTCAGCTACCATGCACCCCCAGCCCTAACCCCTCCCATTTATCTCTCAGTCCCCTTGGGCCACCCCCTCATTCCTGATGAAATGCTCATGCTCAAAACATCGATTTTTCTGCACCTCGATGTTGTCTGACTGGCTGTGCTTTTCCAGCACCACACTCATCAACTCTGATTTCCAGCACTCACTTTCTGCCTGCTTGTGATAATGGGATGGCAATAACAGTTATTGACTTGACTCTATACATATAGACTGTACAGATCAGTTTGGAGGGCATATATCGATCACTTTTGAGAGAGTTTATTTGAGCTACATGTTCTGGAGCAATCAGGCAGCAGGTTATACGTTTATCATATTATGGGAATTGCGTGATGTGGCAGGATTTGTGAAACAATCTCCAAGTAAAGACACTCCTTAGAATAGAATATATTCCCTACAGTGTGGAAACAAGCCTTTCGGTCCAATAAATCCACACTGACCCTCTGAAGAGTAAACCACCCAAACTCATTCTCTTATATTTACCCGTGACTAATGCACCTAACCAACATATTAATGAATACTATGGGCAAATTGGCATGGCCAAACCCACGCAGACTTGGGGAGAAGGGAGCAAGGGAGAGGAAGACAGAGAATGAGTGTGACCAAAGGAGAGTCTGAGTGAGAATGTGAGACAAAAAGTGAGTTTGACAGTGAGAGCAAGTGATAGAGGAAGAGAGAGAGAGAGAGAGAGGGACAGAGATAAAAGGACGGAATGAGTAAAGGAGAGATGTATGAAGAGAGACTGAATCGGTTAAATTCACTGAGTTTCACACGAATAAGGGGAATCTTAGAGAAAACTCTGAAATTCTAACAAGGTCAACACAGGGAGGATGTTCCCAGTAACTGGGGAATCCAGAACCAGAGAGTTCTCTAGGTCTAGACCATTTCAGAGTCAGATGGGGAGAAATGTTTTACCCAGAGAGTGGGGAGCCTGTGGAATTCTCTGCCACAGAAAGCTGTTGAGACGAAACATTCTCACAACGGAGGCAGATCTAGTTCGCAGTGTTAAATGTTTCCAAAGGATATGGGGAGTGGGGGGAGAGTAAGAACTCGAAGGGGGGATGAGGAAACCATGTCAGAGACATTTTGAGTCAGAAAAGGCAAAATCCATAAACAGCCAAACTCCCAAACTTGTTCTTCCTTCACGGTCAAAATTACATTTCTGGGGGTCGCGTAAAACATAGAAACTAAGAGCAGGAGTATGCCATTCAGCCAATCAAGCTCCATCCCACCATGCAGTATGTAACAAGGGGGTGACACAGGGTTCAGTCCTTGGGCGCCAGCTGTTAATAATATCTATCAATGACTTAGATGCTGGGATGGAAACTCTGCTGCACTATTGTTCCCTGATGGAGATGGCACTGCATGTTTTTTGGAAACTTGGGATTGGACATTCCCAAAAGCAACGTGCAGTAGTATTGGATTTGGAGAATGGTGAGCAGTGCATTAGACCACTTACCTTTGGAGGGGGTAAAGACAATGACTGCAGTTGCTGGAAACCAGATTCTGGATTAGTGGTGCTGGAAGAGCACAGCAGTTCAGGCAGCATCCAAGGAGCAGTGAAATCGACATTTCGGGCAAAAACCCTTCATCTCCTGAAGGGTCTTGCCTGAAGCGTTGATTCTACTGATCCTCGGAATCTGCCGTTTTTCAGCATCACACACTCAACTCCGACCTCCAGCCCTTTCTCCCACTTACGTTTGGATTTGCTGGAAAGATTCAACAATGTATGTTTTGCTGTTTCTCTCACTGTCTGAAATCTGCTCAGTGAAGAAGATGCCCTTCACTGTTACATTTACTGGGCCAGCACCAATCCTTTTTATCAGACCATCCTAAACTATTGCTGAAGTGTTATTTAGCAACAGGGAGCAAAGGGCAGCTACAGGACAGTTATCCACGATGGTGCCCCACGGAATGGTATAAGGTGAACTCACTGCATCAATGAGAGCAAATACAGGTCACCAGGTGAGGCTTATTTTAAGAATCCCTGCAGTGTGGAAACAGGACCTTCAACTCTCCAAATGGTAACCAATCCGAACCATACCTTATTGTCCCCCATTTACCCCCGACTCATTGTGTCACAAGACCTGCCCACACCCCCCACCCTCACCCCCGCCGCCTACCCATAGCATGGCCACACAGAATACAGAAAATCCAGACCCTACTAGGAACACCCAGAATGCCTCAGCATTGATCAAACAGACTGACAAGGAAAACCAGACATGACCACAGTCACTGGAAGACCAGGGACCCGATAAACACAGCTGTCCCAAAGTCCTAAGGGAGACTTGTACCCCAGTCATACCAACGCCACACAAAGGAAAGGTCAGACAGAGAGGCACCAGAATATCTCACTCACTGGACAGAAACTATGGAAACACCTTACTCCCAGGAAAAGGGACATTCTCACCTACCCTTGGAGAGAGCTGGAATCTCCTGATCCCATTAAGAACTAAATGATGCTACCGAACGCTTCACAGTATCTACATTCAGGACATGCTTCTGATCACTGCTTTGCGATTATCACCATTGTAACTTGATTACTTGACGATCAACACCGTTGCATTTTCACTATTTTTAATTAGCATTGTTATACTATATTCCTATAAAAACTGGCTTGATTTGCAGCTCAGGGAAGAGAATTCCAGTTTCCTGGACAGACTGCCTGTGCTGTTTTAGCGCAGTCAATTTCTCTTCCACGATATCACTGTGTTAATAAACAGTTTGTTAATTTCACTTTGATATGTGTTTTGTGATCTCTGCTTTATTGAACTAATTTCTCCAAAACCCATGCACCTAACCTACAAAGCCCAGAACACTCGAGACAATATAGCCTGGCCAATTCACCTAAACTGCACGTCCTTGGGAGGAAACCCATGTAGAAATGGGGAGAACGTGCAAACTCCACACCGGCAGTCATCCCGAGGCTGGAATCGAACCTGGGTCCCTGACACTGTGAGGTAGCAGTGCTGGGGGCATACCAAAATTCCCCAGAATGGCCAAGTCAACTGATGTAAACATAGGCCCAATTTAATATGGCAACAACTTTCCAGCAGCTACAGGAAAACTTAATCTGGTCTCTGCACATACTCACTTTGTGCTCTAGCCCATGGCTGGGACATACCCCGGGGTGTATGGTGAATGGATGTGTGTAGAGAAAGATTTCTAATGTGAGCTGGCTGTGTAATGGAGAAACTACAAAGGGGTTGGTTCAGGGAGATAAAGCGACAAAGGAAAGAGCAATTAAGCAGAGGCCGTGGAGGCGCTACATTTAAGAGACTCTAAATTTGTTGGGGATAGTGCAATATTGCAGGGGGTGCAGTTACAAGACAAAGATATAGGGAAGGAATGTAAATGTGGGCGAGAGTGACAGAAAAAGAGAGAATGGTAAAGAATGTAGACAAAGACATAAAGAAGAGAGAAAAAAGACAAAAGAAAATGATGTCAGTATGAGAGAAGGAGAGAGAGGTAGAGTGTGCGAGACGCAGACAGAAAGAAAAGAGGGAAAAAAGAATCAGAGAGTCAAACAGGAGACAGGGAAAGGTGCAGTGAGTTTAGAGAGGTGATACTCTCCATTCTGGTTGGCCCCAGGTCTCTCGATTGTCTCTCACACTCCCTAGGCAAAGGTGAGGTCTGCAGATGATGGAATTCAGAGTCTATATTAGAGTGGTGCTGGAAAAGCACAGCAGGTCAGTCAGCATCCGAGGAGCAGGAAAATCAACATTTCTGGCAAAAGCCCTTAATCAGGAATGAAAGCAGGGAGCCTCCAGAGTGGAGAGATAAATGGGACAGGAGTGGGGCTGGGAAGAAGGTAGCATAGAGTACAATAGGTGAATGGTGGCATAAACGGCATCATCCGCCAACATTTCCACGACCTCCAAACGGATCCCACCACCAAGGATATATTTCCCTCCCCAACCCTTTCCACTTTGTGCAAAGACCATTCCCTCCGTGACTACCTGGTCAGGTCCACGTCCCCCAACAACCCACCCTCCCATCTTGGCACCTTCCCCTACCACCGCAGAATTGCAAAACCTGCGCCCATACCTTCTCCCTCACCTCCAACCAAGGCCCCAAAGGAGCCTCCCACATCCATCAAGGTTTCACCTGCAAATCCACCAAGTCACTTATTGTATCCATTGCTCCAAATGCGGTTTCCTCTACACTGGGCAGACCGGGCACCACCTCGCAGACCCCATTAGGGAACATCTCTGGGACACCCGCACCAATCAACCCCACCGCCACGTGGCCCAATATTTGAACTCCGCCTCCCACTCTGCAGAGGACATGCAGATCCTGGGCATCCTCCATCACCGCTCCCTCACCACAAGACGACTTGAGGAAGAACGCCTCACCTTTTGCCTCAGAACACTTCAACCCCAGGGCATCAATGTAGACTTCACCAGTTTCCTCATTTCCCCTCCCGCCACCTTAGCCCAGTTTCTAACTTACAGTTCAGCACGAAACTCATGACCTGTCCGACCTGCCTATCTTCCTTCCCACCTGTCCGCTCCACCCTCCCATCAGACCCATCACCTTCATCCCCACCTCCTTCTACCTTTTGTACACTTTGCTACTTTCCCCCACCCTCCTCTCTGATCTATCACCTCCATTCCCTCCCCCATTCACCTGTTGTACTCTTTGCTACCTTCGCCCCAGCTCCACCTCACCATTTATCTCTCCCATTCCCTGTCTCCTATTAGGGACAGACACTGCCTCCAGGGGTTTGTTTCAGGGGAAGAAATTGGGGACTGCAGATGCTGAGATCGGATTCAAAATGAGTGGTGCTGGAAAAGCACAGCAGTTCAGGCAGCATCCGAGGAGCAGGAAAGTCCACGTTTCCGGCATAAGCCCTTTAACCAACATGTTGAAAGGCGTTTGCCCAAAACGTTGACTCTCCTGCTCTTCGGACCTGACCTGACCTACTATGCTTTTCCACCACCACCCTTTCTGACCTTGTTTCTGGAGACCGGATTCAGGCAGGAAGATTAAAGGGTCTGGTGTGATTGGGATTCGAACTCGCTCTCACACACATACAAAGAAACACAGAGATACGCAACACCTGCTTAATATACATGAGGTAAGGGATATTGGCTGCGAGAACCTGCTTAAAACCGGTTTGTTGCTCAATGATATTCTCTCGACTTAATTCCCAGTTCATCCAGTCAGCTGCCACCTCCCTCTACCTTGTAGTGCACTTCTCCAGGAATGAATTGCCAGCCACAGTCATCTCTGTGGGATGAATTGGGTGGGAAGGTGTGCTGGGAGAGTGAGGGAGGAGGTGTGAGAGAAAGCTGAAGTTAAATAGTATCGTCCAGAACTTGTCTGTCTATAGGGAAAGGCTGAATAGGCTGGGGCTGTTTTCCATGGAGCATTAGAGGCTGAGGGGTGACCTTGTAGAGGTTTATAAAATCATGAGCAGCATGGTTACGGTAAATAGTGAAGCTCTTTTGCCTGGGGCGGAGGGCATAGGTTTAGTGTGAGAGCAGAAAGATATAAAAGAGATCAAAGGCGCAACTTTTTCACACAGAGGGTGGTAAGTGTATGGAATGAGGTGCCAGTGGAAGTGGTGGAGGCTGTTACAATTGCAACATTTAAAAGGCATTTGAACTGGTATATCAAGAGGAAGGGCTTAGAGGGATATGGGCCGAGTGCTGGCAGGTGGGACGAGATTGGGTTGGGATATCTGGTCAGCATAGATGGGTTGGACTGAGAGGTCTATTTCGATGCTGTATATCTCTATGACTCTAAGTCAATTTAAAGGAGCTTCTGAAATAAAATTGGGAACTGGGTCATTGACAGGGTGCAGAGAGGGAGTCCAGAAGTGGTTAGGTTTGGATTCACCTGCCATCACATTCGTTGGGTCGTGTAAAGGAACAAAGAAATGAACCATTGGTATCAACGATTTGAAAGGAAAAAAAGCCATTTATTGGTGAAAACAAAATAGCATTCAGAAGGCATAGACTCTTTCCTGGATATTTTTTACTATTTAGAAAATATACTTCTGTTTTTAATTTTGCTCAAATTAAATTTTGTTTAAATATAATCATCGAGACAAGAATAATTTGATTAGGGATAGTCAGCACGGTTTTGTGAAGGGGCAGCCGTGCCTCACAAACCTTACTGAGTTCTTTGAGAAGGTGACCAAGCAGGTAGATGAGAGTAAACCCGTTGATGTGGTGTATATGGATTTCAGCAAAGCGTTCGATAAGATTCCCCACAGTAGGCTATTGTACAAAATGCGGAGGAATGGGATTGTGGGAGATACAGCAGTTTGGATCAGTAATTGGTTTGCTGAAAGAATACAGAGCATGGTGGTTGATGGGAAATGTTCATCCTGGAGTCCAGTTACCAGTGGTGTACCGCAAGGGTCGGTGTTGGGTCCTCTGCTGTTCGTAATTTTTATAAAGGACCTGAATGAGGGCGTAGAAGGGTGGCCTTAGTAAATTTTCAGACAACACTAATGTCGGTGGAGTTATGGATAGTGACGAAGGATGTGTAGGTTACAGAGAGACATAGATAAGCTGCAGAGCTGGGCTGAGAGGTGACAAATGGAATTTAAAGCAGACAAGTGTGAGGTGATTCACTTTGGTCGGAGTAACCGGAATGCAAAGTACTGAGCTAATGGTAAGATTCTTGGTAGTGGAGATGAGCAGAGAGATCTCAGTGTCCAGGTACACAGATCCTTGAAAGTTGCCACCCAGGTTGACAGGGTTGTTAAGAAGGCATATAGTATTTTAGCTTTTATTAATAGAGGGATTGAGGTCCGGAACCAGGAGATTATGCTACAGCTGTACAAAACTCTAATGCGGCCGCACTTGGAGTATTGTGTACAGTTCAGGTCACCGCATTATAAGAAGGATGTGGAAGCTTTGGAAAGCGTGCAAAGGAGATTTACTCAGATGTTGCCTGGTGTGGAGGGAAGGTCTTACGAGGAAAGGCTGAGGGATTTGAGGCTGTTTCGTTAGAGACAAGAAGGTTGAGAGGTGACTTAATAGAGACATATAAGATAATCAGATGGTTAGGTATGGTGGATAGGGAGAGCCTTTTTCCAAGGATGGGGACGGCGAGCACGAGGGGGCATAGCTTTAAATTGAGGGGTGACAGATACAGGACAGATGTCAGAGGTAGTTTCTTTACTCAGAGAGTAGTAAGGGCATCGAATGCTTTGCCTGAAACGGTAGTAGATTCGCCAACTTTCAATACATTTAAGTTGTCATTGGACAAGCATATGGGCGTACGTGGAATAGTGTAGGTTAGATGGGCTTCAGATTGGTATGACAGGTCGGCGCAACATCGAGGGCCGAAGGGCCTGTACTGCACTCTAATGTTCTATGTTCTATGTAAATGTATGGATCAGAGAGTTCATTTAGGAAAGCAGGATCATGTGATTGTATTTCCCACTCGGTCCTGCAGTAAATAATGGTGCTTTCCTCCAGGTACCCGATTTGCTCACTGAGAACTGATGCCTTGAGATGAAGGTAGCTTTTTTGCCTGTATAATTCCTCTTTTGGTTTTGCTTTTATTGTTCAGCTTCCTACTATCTGTTGCTCATTGCGAACAGCACTTAAAACTGTTCTGCTCCTGTCGTCTCTTTCATTTTGCTACTCAGATGGAGTCGTTTCTCACCCATTAGATAAGTGGCGTTATCATGCTGCTCGCCCACCTCCTTTCGGTCCATTCCACAGGTGAAATCCTCATTCCATTATCGGCTGCAGCTAACGTTGATTCCTCAGTTACTTGGATTTATTCACCAATTCAATCACTTTTATAAATGGAAATTTCACTGCACACTTTAACTGGTCTCTGAACTTTTTCTGGGTCACCACGTAAATAAAAGCATTTGTGCAGCAACTTAACTTCTGCAGCATATATGCCACTTTTCGAAAGAGATCATGAGCAGCAGAATCCAAGGAATAACTAGCATTAAAGAAATACAAAATATACACCAACCAGAGTAGTATGAAACTGGCAGATATGGCAAAGAGTAAAATCACAGATTTCTTTCTGCTCTCTACCTCTGGGTCATTTTCCATTCTTGTCTGTCCCCTCAGCCCCTCACGTATCTTCGTGGTCTCAAAGATATATCTGACAGTCAGAACATTGATAAAGAGAATAAAAGTGAATGGGAAAAGTGGTGTTAAAAATTTTTCAAAATATTTAAAACTTGCCCACCGAGGATCTTCATAATAACTGGATGTGGTAGAACAATACCATGGAACATTGTTGCTGATCATTCCAGGTTTAAATCGAAAGTAGTTGGGAATGTTCTTTAAACAAAAGAAAATGCAGATTGTTGTTAAAACAATTGTTGCAGTTTTCTCTGTGCAATATTGAGATTTCATCTGATGAAATGAAATGGCGACAAATCGGTCAAAAGATAAGGCAACAGTGAACCAGACCGAACAATCAATGGTCAAGCAGCTCAGGGCATAGGTAACACTACAAACAGAAGTTATATCCAGGAAACACTGTGGATAATAATAAGATGCAAATCGACGAAGTACGATATTAAAAACAATGAAGAGTAGATCAGATGCTGCCATGGCCACCAGATGGCGAGTGGTGCATGTAGAAAGACCACACTTGCCCCGAACTAGAATTGCAATCGCCACTAGACTAACTGTAACAGAGAGAGAAAGGAAATAAAAAAGCAGACTAGAAGTTACTGACCAAATACTCTTCGTGTCTGGGCTCAGACTGTAAGTCATGGCAAAAAGATAACTGTTGTTCTATGTCATATAAAGTTTAAAGAATTGGTACTACAGCATCAAACTCTCTAAAAATGTATCATTTGCAGTTTTTATAAGACATAGTGAAGAACATGAGCAGTGATTTGCTAATAGAAACACAGTCATCTACTAATTTCTTTTTTGGGATTGGCAGCAATCTTTATAGTTTACTCAGACTGGCTGGAGTTTCCCATAAGACGACTGGACTCACGCCAAGAAACCTGGGATCAGTATGACAAACAATGGGAGACACCTAACACAGGCATTGATTGGAAAATTTCTGTATTTGAGTTCAGAGCCTCCACAATTCATTTTGCCTCCAGAATTATAAATCCACACGAAATAAAGAACAGTACAGAACACTGAATCACTCCACCATGTCCAGGAATGGATTCTCTCCACAATTGAATGAATAAATGATTGAGCGTTGAGTCCCTCCCTCCTGCAAGGATTGACCATCCTGATAATTTGAACCATGAAAGCATTCAGCAGTGAATCCAAACACCATGTCCCAGGTTGGATACCACCACAATCGAAGATCTTTAACAATTGGCTCAGACTCCTTCCGCATGTCCAACACTGTACCACACAGCCATCACCTAAAAGAAATCTCGTTTAGAAGTCCGACACTTTATCTGAGGATAAATAAAGCTTCCTTCCTGATGTCCAAGCCCACGCTTCCAAATTCCTCTCCTTGTGAATAGAGTTTCCCAAAGCAGACTCAGAGTCATTTAGGGCTACAAGTCTCCATAGATTGACTGACATTCTCCATGGAGATCACCAGATTTATTCCGCAGCTTGGGATCAGTGACTATTAGCCATATATGTAAATTGATCGCCAAAGACAAAATAACAATCCCAATAGAATGCCAATGTGGAGTAACTGCTCATGGGCCATTATCATTTGGGGAACATGAAAAAACAGCAGCAACGAAGGACAAGGTGAGAAACAGCCTGTTGGACACAGTTGCTTGATCCTCTGTTGGGGAGCAGCTTCTACAACACTCCAGATCTCAGTATTGGTTCGACTACATTCTGTGCCACAGTATTGTGCGCCTTCTTTCAAATGGCACAACTCACATTTCTCTTTGAAAATCAAATAATTCAACAATAGACAGAAATGTGATGGTGTGGTCAACATCCCTCCCCACAATCTGTTATCACAAATATTACCCCCGCCCACACACATTGAAGGACTGACGAAAACACGGAAGCTGGCGAAACTATTCTGTGCTGATGCTCACCTATCACCACATGACGAGCTGCTAATCTCACCCACTGCCCACGTTGTATCTGGGCTCCCATTTGGAGCAAGCTGCCTGAGCAAAATTCACCAACAAAATACCTTTACATCAAGGAATGGGAAGCCCCAAATGTCACTGAGAGATGGGCCTGGAAAAAAATCCATCTGATGGATGATTTGGATAAGCACCTGATGGGGGAGCAGCGCTCTGAAAGGTAGTGCTTCCAAATCACTGTGTTGGAACATGACCTGGTGTTGTGTGAATTTTTCACTTCGTACAGCTGATGGATAGCAAGCTTTGAGCTAACAAACACACAGAGAGAGAGAGAGAGAGAGAGAGAGAGAGCGGTCTTGCTGTACCCTTCCTCAAGCAAGTCAGCGCCCATGCTCAGTTAAACTTCATCAAAGTGGCTTCAGTATAGACCCATTCTGCACAGTATAGAGAAATAGACAATGTTGCACACAACTGATGAGTTTTGTAATTGGTAAACTATTTGCTTTAAACTCAGTGAGTGAGGATACTATTCTCTGACACGGGGATTTATCTTGTTCAGTGGAAATAAAATGATTAACAGTCTCAGATAGAAGTAAGCATGATCAAACATGAAGATCAATCATAGACAGAAGTAAATATGATTAAATGCAGAGATATATACACAAGGGAAGTTATTACAAGACTTACCAGGAATGCCAACAACAGCAAGGATGGTCTCAAACACCTTTTCGACCCTTTCCCTGAGAAGATGCATTGTTTGTCAGACAACCTCTCACTTCCTGCTGCTAGCAATCTGTCAGAATTGGAGAATTCTCTTGGAATTGGTGATGAGGCAGTCTCAGAAATATTATTTTATGTTGTGTGGCATCTCCACTGGGAAACTATGATTACACCTTCAGATTTTTTATAGCCCCATTTTGAATAAACATATTACAACAGCAGGGTAATTTTAATGATGTGATGTCATTGAGATTTGAAGTCGTGTTTGAATACCCCAAAGGCTGAATTAATCTGATCCCAGGATGTCTCAAATGTGAATTGCAATTTTGCATTAATTAACAATACTTATATTATTTCACTCACTATCAGTCCTACCAATATCAAAATACATTTTGTATATCTTTCATTGATGTCCCTCATTTTGCTGAGGCTATTCAGTCATTCAGGACCTCGTGAACTTCTTGAGAACTGTTCTATTGTATACATACAACTGCTTTCCTTGTTAACTCGGTTTTACAACTTATTTGGGAAACTCTGTGTGTGAATGTGCACTCTAATACAGAATCTGACGCTCATAATGATCAGAAAAATAGCTAGAACTTACATTTGATTATATTTTCTCAAAGGCAATACAAAAAAACTAAGTTAGAATTTTATCTTCAGAATTCTAGAATTACAGAATGAGAGAACAGAAGAGACTCTCAGAACCATTATGTTTCTCTAGCCAAAAATACACAACATCTCCATTCGTCCCACACAGACAGAGACGCTGAACAGGCATGGTCGATCAAACGCACACGCGTACACACACACACACACACACACACACAGACACACACACACACACACACAACATTGTTAACACACACACACACACACACACACACACACACACACACACACACATCTATATCAATGATGAATATCACAAACAATAGGGAATATGCCGCCATCCCCAACCAGTGAATGAAAGCGTTCTTAATGAAACACTCATAATGCAGAACAATGTCCTCTGTATGTTACAAACACAAACACACTTAAATTATTCTACTTCCTTTCCACTTAATACCTTCCTTTGCATGGGAAAACAATGCCCTCTGCTCATCCTTAGTTTCTTCAAACTTCCCACTCAAGTACACTCACCCATCGTGATTAGTAAAAAAAATGCCTTGCTGACTCAAGTTTATTCAAATTAATGGGGTTGACTGCTCTCACTTCGTCTTTCTGCATTCCTATTTTCTAGGGATCAAATAGAAACAAAATAATATTTCACTGAATTATAGTTAAAAAAAAAACTTAAATCTTCATTGGGTAATTGGATCAGAAATATCACATTGGATTCCAAATCATCCAGGAATCCAGGTATCGAATTGGCTCATATTCTGATACTTCCGAAGTATTACTGTGGACCCTTGCCAAATCCTATCATGACAGAACTTTAATTCCTTAAATATGTGCAATTATGACTCAAATGTTGACCATGAAAACATTGCAAACTGTATTAACAACTCATGTTGTTTACTAACGCTCTAAAGGAAAAGAAAATTGATGTCCTTGCCTGGTCTGGACGTCAAGTCAGTCCACAACGTCAGACACTGGTGTGGTTTCTGGAGATCAGCCAGCTAAGCTCCAGGATTTCACTGCCAGAGTTCCTCAAAATTGTGTCCTAGACCTAACTATTTTTTGTGATTGTATAATTGACCTCCCCTCAATCATAAATGCCATGAGTTAGAATGTTCGCTAATACGTGCACAATGTTCAAGGGCAGTGGGGAGATGTCAGGTAATTACAGGCCAGTTAGGCTGAAGTCGGTGGTGGGAAAAATATTGTATAAAGTTCTAAAGAACAGGATTAATTGGAAAAGAAACGATTGATCAGGGAGAGACAACATACATTTGTTGGAGGGTGACCCTGCCTGACTGATTTTAGGTTCTTGAAAAGGAGACTAAATACAGTCTGTTCTGTAAGAATGTGACAGTTTGTTCATCTGCAATGTTTTCAGAAAATCGCGTAACGGAAACACCATTTAGATTAGGTTTACACTGTGGAAACAAGCCCATCGGCCCGAACAGTCCACACCGACTCTCCGAACAGTAACCAAACCAGACCCATTTCCCTCTGACTAATGCACCTGACTATGGGCAGTTCAAAATAGCCAATTCACAATGCACATCTTTGTGACTGTGGGAGGAAACCGGAGCACCTGGAGGAAACCCACGCAGACAGAGGGAGAGTGTGCAAACTCCGAGGCTGGAACCAAACCTGGAGCCCTTGCACTATAAAGCAGCAGTGCTAACCATTGAGCCACCCTGCCGCCCCATTAAACAAATGAGACTGGCATCGTGTTATAGCCAATGCAGGTAAGGAAAGTTCACGTTCTACAAATAATGGTCCAAGTTCTTCAATTGTGTTATAGCCAATTCACATTGAAGAAACACGCATTATAGCAGAACCAACTCTATATCGATACGGGTAGTGCAGTCGATCTGTCTTACATGGACTTCAGTAAGGCCTTTGGCAATGTCCCACATGGATGGCTGGTCCAAAAGGTGGTAACTCCTGGGGTTCAAAGCAAGTTGGCAAACTGAATCCAAACTTTGCTTACAAATAGGAAGCAAAGTGTGATAGTGGGGAAGTTGGTGCTTTTTTACTGTAATTGGAAGCCTGTGACCAACAGTGTACCACAGGGACTGATGTTTGGAGCCTTGATACACTTGTTTGTCAATGGGGAAGGTATTATCAGTAAGTTTAAAGATGACACGAAAATACTGATGTTGTTTATACTGAAGATGATGGTCTCAGGTTACAGTCCATATTAATCAGCAATTAAACATGCAGAGCAATGGCAGATACAATATAATCCCGTTAAGTGAAATGTGATGCATTTAGGGACGTCAGCTAAGGGAAAAACATGCACGTCAATGGTAGATTCTAAGGGAAAACTGGTAGATACAAAGTGAAGGGAAATAAATGGTGACATCTTGAAAAATGTCCATATTATACAGGAAGTGATGCTGGATATCTTAAAAATCATGAGTTTGGATAAATCCCCAGGACATGATGAGGTGTCCCCCAGATCTCTTTGGGAAGCTAGCGAAGTGAATGCTGGGGGATTTGCTGAGCTACTTACATCACTGAAAGTAACAGGTGATGTGCCGGAAAACCTGACGTTGTGGTACATAATGCCACTATTTAAGAAAGGTGAGAAGGAAAAGCCAGGGCAGTGTGGACTAGTGAGCCTGACATTGGCGGTGGGCAAGTTGTGAGAGTGAATCTGCAGGGACAGGATTTTCATGTATTTGGACTGGCAAAGGCTGATTAGTGGAAGTTGAAATACCTTTGTACGTGCAATATCATGTCTCACCAACTCGACTGAGGTTTTTGAAGAAGTATCAAAGAGGATTGATGAGGCAGAACAGTGGATGTGATCTATATGAACTTCCGGAAGGTGTTCACACTGGTTTGCCATGGTAGAAAAATTCGTAAGTTTAGATGGCATTGAACCCAGGGAGACCCAACTATTTGGATACAGAACTGCCTTGTAGGTGGAATACCAGCTATTTCAGATTCTATTTCATGTTTTCAGCATTCAAAGCGATCATTTATTTCATTAAAATGCGTCACTTCCCAACTTGCCTCCCAGAAGTAATTCTTAGAATCAAAGAACCAGACTATATAGGATAGGGCCTTCATTCCATCCAATTTGTGCCATCAAAGTTACACGAAATCTGCACTCGTCCCAGCTTCCAGCACTCCGCTCATAGTCTCGAATATTATGATGCTTCACGCGTTCATCCAGGTAGTTTTTAAAGTTTGTGACATTTCCAGCTTCCACAACTCTCCCAGACAGTGAATTAGCAGACACCCACCACTCTCTGGGTGAAAGCCTTTTCCTCAGATCCCCTGAACCTCTTCCCTTTCACCTTAAAGATATGCCCCCTGCCATCTGAAAATTTCCTGCCCACATTTAATTAAACACAGGAGTGAACAGCTTCGAAATGGGTCAGGCCATTGGAGTTTTCATGTTCAAACTCGACATCTGAACCCTCCCAACTGCCCCAGTTATGTGCGGAGATCTTACATTGGTATCTGTGCCGACGTGGAGAAGTTTTATCATTAATTTCCAATTTCCATTTTACTTCCTGTCACTTTCAGTTAATTTCTTGGTGATTTTGGTTCTCACACGAGGAAAGTGTGGCCTCTCTAACTGCACAACGCGTTGCCTGTGGGCTATGGCTACGTCGTATCTGCTGTTCATTCTCACTGACATCATATTGTGGAAACTCAAATTCTTTGACATGCCAACGCGTTTCACGGATCTCACCTCTGTGTGCCGTCCTGTCTATGCTATGGCTCGTGTAGCCACAGACTGTTCTGTCTGGTTCACTGTCCTTTTCTCTTTTGATCGTTTTGTGGCCATTTGCTGCCTGAAAATGAAGAGAAAATATTGGACAAAGAAAGCCTTGGCTGTGGCTTTGGCTGCAATTGACATCCTGCTCTGTTCAAAAAACATTCCTTTCTATTTTCATTTGGAACCTTCGGGTATGATTAACAATCTTCTGTGGTACTGCCGAATAAAGAAAGTTTTTTTACTGATCCCAGGTGGCTGGGATTTAGGTGGCTTGACATAATTTTAACCCCTTTCATCCCATTCGTGTTAATTCTGTTCGATGAACACTCTCACTGTCAGGCACATTTTAGTGGCCATTCGAGTCCACAAGAGCCTGAGGGGTCTGAGGAAGGGAGAGAATCACAAAGACACTGAGATGGAGAACCGGAGGAAGTCAGTGATTTCCCTCTTCACGATATCCATCAGCTTCATTCTTCTGTGGGCAGTGCACGGTTCAAACATCTCATACTTTCGCATTAAAGGAACATACCATTGGAACTACAGCTCTCGAAAGGATTTTATGTTCGCTGCAGAAATGCTAAGGGTTTTAAGCTGCAGCACGAACACACTATTCTATGCAGTGACTCTGTCCAAGTTCAGAGCGAAGTTCAGGAATGCGTTGCAACAACTTTTTACATAAATTCTTCACTTAATGCCTCAGCAAAAGAACTGGGAGAGGTCCCCAGGCACCTACAGTGTTCCCAGCGCGGTAATTTCAACGTACGGCCAAAATTCCATCATCACAATCACATGGATTGAGTTGAACGGCCTACGGTGGATGAGGAGTGGGGAAGCAGGGTGGGTCACCAGACGGATTTACACATTTGGAGACACACAGACAATGAGGAGCAGTATGCCATTCAGACCTTCAAATCTGGTCCACCTGCCATTCCAGCATATCATGGCTTATCCCATTCGAAAGTATCCAATTCTATATTCCTGTCTGTCCCTGATAATGATACCAATCTCTCACGCTTCACAAGAATCCATGCACCTCACCATTAAGAAATAGAAAAAGACGTGACAAAGGGACAGTTCAGGGAGGAACGGGTAACTGTCAGGGGCCGGGTAGGATGGATAGAGGCTGGGGGAGTGATTCCAAAAAATGGTCTGGCTGTGAGTGATCGACTCAGCTTGAACATTGAGTCTTCATGGACTTCCCTGTGAATGAGTGATTAAGACCGGCAGGAGCGGTCTCTGCATTTCACATGGAGGGGAGAAGGGGGAGGGACAGAAGCAGTTCTCTGCTGCACTATGGTGATTGTCAGTCTCTCTCTATTAGCTCGCTATAAACGCTTTATTTCAGGAACAGAAAGTCTCCGTTTGCTGGTGATCGCCTCATCTAAATTGGTTATTGTTCCAAACACATATGTTCAGTTTTGACAGTATTTGTTGAGTCCACCTCCCGTCTACATCCATCACAAAGTTATTACCTTCTGTCTCTCTTCCCCTCTTTCTGCATGTCATTGCCTCTGTCCCTCTCTTCGTCTCTTTCTCACTCTCTTTCACTCTGGTTGCATCTCTCCCATTTCTTAATTTCTTGCTGTCAGTTTCCCTCTGTCTCTGTCTCCCCCTACCTCTGTCTCTCTGTCTGTCTCATGCTTGCTCTCTGTCTCTACCTCATGGTTTGTTTTCTAACATTGACCACATCAGACACGTGTTGTGGCAGATTAACACTTGCTCAAATGAATTGGCTCAAACCACTTCTACATCTCTTCATTCGCTGATTTTAGCCGTGGAGGTGATTTTGGAAAATAGGAAATGCACAGACGCAGCCAACAATACTTGACATAGTATTAATTACAGTTCTGTAAATGCACTGTCCCTTTATCTCCATGCACTTTGACTGTCTGCCTCTCTCTCCCGGTCGCTGTGAGGGAGTTTGTATTCGTGTGTTTCACTTTCGGTCTGTGAGGGTCTCTGTGTGTATGTATCACTGCCTGTGTGGGGATATCACTCTATGTGTCTGTTCTCCAGTTTTGTCTTTGGACATATCCGTTTGACACATTGTGAGTGCGTTTCTACCCCCGTGTGTGGGGTTCCCTCTGTGAGTCTGTGTTGGGTAGTATTTTAGTGACTACATATTGCAGTGTTAATGTGTTTGGGTATGTTATTGAGTCTGTGAGG
>NC_057755.1:3533051-3536525 GCF_004010195.1 Chiloscyllium plagiosum | reverse complement strand
GCCCTCATGCACCATGATGGTTGTCAGAGTCTTTCTGTTCAGCTCACAATAACACTTTATTTCAGCAAGAGAAAGGCTCCGGGTGTTGGTGATCATCTCGGCTGAGTTGGTTATTATTTCGTGAATTTTTACTTATTTTTGAGAGAGTTTCTTGAGCCCACCTCCTGGCTAATCCCATCCAAGGATATTGCCATCTCTCTATTTATCTGCCTCTTTCTGTGTGCCTTTGTCTCTATCCATCACTCCCACTCTTTCTCCATCTCTGTATCTTTCTCTCTCCTTCTCTTTGAAATTCTTGCTGTCTCACTCGCGCTCTCTCTCTTAATCTGTTCCTCTCTCATTCCCTTGGTCTGTGACTGTCTTTCTCTCGTTCTCCTCTATCTCTGTCTCTTTACCGCTCTCTCTGTCGATCTCATTCTTTGTCTCTCTCTCTCTCTCTCTGCCTCTTTTTCTCTCATTGACGATGTCAGACATTTGTTTTCTCAGTTTCTTCTATGTTCACGTTCATGAGTTCAAGTGCATTCCCGGTCCCTTCATTCACTACTTTTAACCCAGAACGTAATTTTGCAAAACACAGAAGATATGGACACTGCCAGCAAAACCTTGATACAAAACTCGAATTGTATATGTGTAGGTGTGTTAATATTCTGCAGTACCATTGTATTCTTCGGTGTGTGTGTGGGTGTGGGTGTGTTTCTGTGTTACTATATTGCCATATCTGTGTGTTTGTGTGTGTATGTGTATTTGGAAGGAGGGGAGGCAGTTTGGGGATGTGTTTGTGTCGGCGTAGCTTGGGTGTGTGGATGGGTTTGATGCGTTCCTGTTTCTTAGTATATTTCTATGTCTCAGTCTGATTATAATTTTGCGTGGGGGTGTGTTTCTGTGTCTGTGTGTTCCCATATCTCAGTTTGTCAGTTTGTGTGTGCTTGCATGCAAGTGTGGGTGTTGGGGGTGGCGGGTTTCTGTGTGTGTGTGTGTGTGTTTGTATTGTTATGAACTACGCCAGACCACTCAAAAGATTCTTAAGCAGGCAACCCAGACCATAACTTGGGGATTTGTTTCGGTAAGTGCAGAATGAAAATTATCTGTAACTTAGCGAGGTTGACTACCAGGTTTTAAAACAGATAAAGGTGTATTCACAAAATTCACAATGAAACACAAAGAACAGAATTAAAAAAAAAACTCTACTGAAATCATCTCTCCAAACAAGACTTAATTATGCTGTTCTGAAAACTCACAACGGTCCCAATAAGCAACCCCACTTTTAAAAAAGTAAGAAATGGAATAAATGTTTACAGGTTGAAGTTAGAAGGCAGAAGGAGAGAGTGAGGTTCCACAGAGCTGGACCACTTCCTCCTCAGCTCAGCTCGAGAGCTGACCACTCCCCTTTCATTATGTAGGTCACTTCTAATACATGACCACTTTGGCCTGAAGTCTCAATTGATTACATATAAACAAAAGGCCTCGCAATTCCCTTTAATCTCTGTACCAAACCTGTCTATTTGAAACCGGGCGAGTTTTATGACCCATGTGGGGAAAAAAAAATCAAGGGCACAGTATCCTTGAGAAAAGGAAAAGCTTTGAGAATAAAAAGGACCAGTTTTGTGATGTTGTGAGGTTGCGTGTGTGTGGTTTGGGAGTGGGAGTGTAGTTGGATGTGTATGTGTGTGCACAAGCATTTGGGATTGTTGCTGTTTGTTGGTATGCTCCTGAATCTCAGTGTTTGGCGAGATGATTTCTGTAGGGGTTCCTTATTCTGTTCTCTGTATTCCATTGTGTAACTGACAGCATTTCTGTGTTTAGGTGTGTTTCTGTGTCTTTCAGGGTGTGGTTATGTCTCTGTCTCACAATGACACTTTGTCTCCTGAAAATGGCCGACAGAACCAGACGGCAGATCACGGTGCACAGATTGCCTTCAATGAATTATTGTATGTAAACCTGGAAAAGAGCTAAGTATCAGTATCTCTTCCACAGAAAACCTGAACGGTGAACTGTTATTTCAATTGGAAGACCTAAAACAAACTAACTAAGCACGACAAGGGAACATTCAATGAAAACCAGGGCACTAGGAAGCTCAGAGGAACAGTGGGATTTTGGGATACATGTCCACAGATTCGTGAAGATGGCATTTCATGTTAGCAGAGTAGTTCAGAAGGCACACGGGACACATGCCTATAATCAGTCTTGGTGCAGGTATATGAAGCCATCTTGGAGCTTTTCCAGGACTTTGGTGAGGATACAACTGGGGTACTGTGTTCAGTTCTCGTCAACACATGATAGGAATATATATACTCACACAGACGCAACAAACCTCAAAATGTTAACGACATGTGAGAACAATGGCAGAGTTTAATATAGGGAGCAGATGAATATGACGATCTTATAAACGTCCCTCAGACCATCTCCAACGTCGGCATAGTCTTCCTTCAACATGGGGCACATAAACTGCTCACAATATTCCAAACGGTCTGACCAGAGCCTTATAAAGCCATAGCAATGTGTCTCTGCTCTTGTATTCTAGCTATCTTTAAATGAATGCTAACAATGTGTTTTCTACTTATTATGATGTTGTGTAGATTACTCGAGACGTGGAAGGCAGGAAGCGAGAATTTCTTTCTAAAAATGATCGGAGAAAAGAGTGCGTGGTCCCTTTAAAAGATAAAGTGCTTTTCTAAGCTTTAGGATTTGCACAGAAAAAGGAGTGTGTTAGCAGCTGAAGATTACAGCCAGTTCTGAAATTGAAACGTGCACCAGTTGGCTGTGTGAATGGAAACCTTAGGGTTGTTTTGGTGTTAAGGCAACCAGCCTGAATATTAATCAATTTATTTAAACCAGGCTCGAAACACCAAAACTAATTAAATTTAAATCTGATGGTTATATCTATTTCAAACCATCCCAATTACAAAGAAATTAATAGCTCATCAAGGGTGTTAAAGATGAGGGCATTTGGAAAGTTGGAGGCAGCCAACTGCCATCTGAGGAGGTAACAACTTTCAGCTCTCACAGAAAGCATCACCTATCTATAAAAGGTACCATGGCACTTTCAGCTAATGTTATAGACAAAATAAATTATAGACAAAACATCCCTGACAGTAGGATCAGCGGAAAAAAGGCGTTTGTGACTTGGGGTCAGAAAATAGACTGAGAGACAGCGGAGACGGCCGAGCATTCCAAAGGACCTGTGCAAAATTTGAGAGACTAATGTATAATATATTTTTTTCTGATTACTTATGTTTATATAGATGGGACCTGTTTATACTGGAGCAGCATACGAGTGGAATATCGCTCACTTAGAGAATAGTTAGTAGTCATGGTGTATTGTCCTGTAAAAGGACGCCTGAATCTTTTGCTTCAGGGTTTCAAAGACTTTCCGTCACAAGGAAATAGTCTGCACATCTATTCTTCTGACCCAAGTTCATAAACTCTCACTTACATTCCATTTGCCACTTCCTCAACAGTCCATGCTGTTTGCAT
>NC_057755.1:3530803-3532551 GCF_004010195.1 Chiloscyllium plagiosum | reverse complement strand
GCACCTCATCTGTGACAATCAATGATACAAATATCTCAGCAAGAGGCCCAGCAATCACTTGTCTAGCTTCCCACAAAGTTCTCAGGTACACCTGATCAGGTCCTGGGGATTTATCTACCTTTCTGTTTCAAGACATCCAGCACATCCTCTTTTGTAATATGGACAGTTTCCAATGTGTCACCATCTATTTCCCTACAGTCTATATCTCCCATATTCTTCTCCACAGTAAATACTGATGCAAAATATCATACTCTAATCTAGTCTTTGCCAGCACTTAGCCCATATCCCTACAAACCTTCCCATTCATATACCCATCTAGCTGCATTTTAAATGATGTCCTTGTACCAGCCTTCACCACTTCCATTGGCAGCTCATTCCATACATGAACCACCCTTTGAGTGAAAAGGTTGCCCCTTAGGTCTCTTTTATATCTTTCCCCTCTTACCATAAACCTATGCCCTCAAGGTCTGGAGTCCCCCAACCCAGGGAAGAGACTTTGTCTATTTACCCAATCCATGCCCCTCATGACTTTATAAACCTCTTCAGGTCACCCCTCAGCCTCCAACGCTCCAGGGAAAACAGCCCCAGCCGATTCAGCCTCTCCCTGTAGCTCAAATCCTCTAACCCTGGCAACATCCTTGTAAATATTTTCTGAACACTTTCAAGTTTCAAAACATATTTCCGACAGGCAGGAGACCAGAATTGCACGCAATATTCCAACAGTAGCCTAACCAATGTCCTGGACAGCCACAACATGACCTCCTAACCCCTATACTCAATAATCTGATCAATAAAGGAAAGCATGCGAAACACCGCCTTCACTATGTAATCTACCTGCAACTCCACTTTCAAGGAGTTATGAACCTACACTCCAAAGTCTCTTTGTTCAGCAACACTCCCTCAGACCTTACCATTAAGTATATAAGTCCTGCTCAAATTTGCTTTCCCAAAATGCAACACCTCGCATTTATGTAAATTAAACTCCATCAAGTGGAATATAATTGAAGGTTTGGAGTGTTTTTAAACATGCGAGTCACACATACATGGGAATCTTACCGAGCGGATTCCCAACAGTGGGGATACAATCCCTTCAGCCCAACAAGACCACACCGACCCTCAGAAGAATAAACCACCCAGACCCATTTCCCCACATTTACCCCGGCTAATGCACCTCACCTACGCATCCCTGAACACTACGGACAATTTTAAAAGGGTTTGGATTGGATGGTTAATATGTAGAATAATAGATAGGACATTGCGGAGGGAGATTCACTCTGTATATAACACCCCAATGTCACTGTCCTGGAGTGTTTGGTGGGGGAACAGTGTAGAGGGAGATTTACTCTGTATCTGAACCCCATTCTCCCCAGCCTCTGAGAGATTCAGATGGAGAAGGTTTAGAGGCACATTCATGGAGCTGCCCTGAGTGTGTTTGATGGGGATAGCTCAGCCACTGAATTGTAGATTTGCAGCCTTGGATCAGAATCCTGTGTGGCCATGTTCCATGCCAAAATTGAGGGTTTCTCAAAACTCAGACTGACCTGCTGAGGGTTCAAATTGTGTGTTGTCTACAAATAAAAGAAAACTAATGCACCTGCAATTAAACAAAGCTCTTTCTGGAACTTTGTGTGTCTGTTGGTTGCAGTGTCTCTAAACAGGGTTGAAGATAAATGAGACAGTGTGAGATAGACGTCATTGTAACCAGTATGGCAGTGCATAATAAAAGGTGTATTAATATCTTCAGTGAA
>NC_057755.1:3524334-3529131 GCF_004010195.1 Chiloscyllium plagiosum | reverse complement strand
TCCCTTGCTGAAAGCATTCCTGACCCAAATGGGTCAGACGGACATCTTAGATTTGTCCACAGCCACCATTTTATATGAGTACAGCACTGACGTTGACTTTATAAATAGGGAAATGCAAGAGAGACTGGCAACATCTATGCAGTTTGAAAATGTGAAACATTTATCCCCCACTAACAACTAAAATTCTCTGACCCTACCATTAATTAGAAAGGGAGAATGATAGACTGGGTGAATGGCCAAATCTACTTGGGGTTAAGTATTAGTGAAATCACCCACCTCCCTGATCCTGTCCCCATCAAACACACTCAGGGCAGCACCATGAATTTCTCTCAACACTTTCTCCATCTGAATCTCTGAGTCTGGGAAGAATGGGGTCAGATACAGAGTAAAGCTCCCTCTACACTGTTCCCCCACCAAACACTCCCAGGACAGTGACACTGCGCTGTGAGATACAGAGTAAAATCTCCCTCTCCACTGTGCCATCAAATGCTCCCAGGACAGGGACAACGCTGGACTAGATACAGAGTAAAAATGCATCTACCCTAAAGTCAACAAATACTCGCAGCAGATCTTTGTACACAAATCGCAGAAAGCCAATGTGATGGTTTCACCCAACTTCAGATGTGCTTTTGAGACATGTTCCCCTCTCCTGAGCTGACAGAATTCTTGATCCATAACTGAATCCTTCTCTGTTCTTGTCCCCAGATTACCATTTAGTCTGCATTGTCCCTTCTCAGTCTAATATCCAAACACCATCGCTTCCCATCTCGCTATATACCATCTGCAGAAGGCTGAGAGATGATCATGTACCAGTAGTGAGGGGCTATTTT
Source organism: Chiloscyllium plagiosum (assembly GCF_004010195.1). Lineage (NCBI taxonomy): Eukaryota > Metazoa > Chordata > Chondrichthyes > Orectolobiformes > Hemiscylliidae > Chiloscyllium > Chiloscyllium plagiosum. Next base: position 3,528,301 of record NC_057755.1, on the reverse strand, counting down.
AATCTGCAAAACCAGGACAAAAGATTCCGAAGGTTTCAGCCATCTTAGGTATGTTGGTGGCAGCCATTCCATGTTAGCCGAGCACTGACATTGACTTTATAAATAGAGAGAGGCAAGAAAGAGTGGGAACTTGGGGAGTCCATCACTAGGTTCGATAGAGAGCATGTGTCCCTCTACACCTTCTCCATCTGAGTATCCCAGAGTCTGGGGAGAATGGGTTCAGATACAGAGGAAAGATCCCTCTACACTGTCCCATCAAGCACTCCCAGGTCAGTGTCAGCACAGCGTTAGATACAGAGTAAACTTCCCTCTACACTGTCCTACCGGCTCCTCCCAGGAGTGGGACATATAGTTGGATGCAGAGTAAAGATTTCGCTCCACTATCCCCCATTAAACACTGCCAGGACAGGGACTGAAAGGTGTTAGATCTAGAGATAAGCTCCCTCTGCACTGTATTTAAACTGCCCATATTACAATCACACACAGTCACTCAGTCCATCACTCTCTCTCTCTCTCTCTCTCTCTCTCTCACACACACACACACATGTACACACAACAAACATGGAAGGACGATACAAATTCAAAACCAAGTTCTTTGTTTGATTCTCTCTGTTCTGTTCTGATTCCCCGTAGATTGCTAGTTTTGAACATCCACGTGGACAGTTGTCCTAATTCCATGTGCCATGTCCTGCTCCCAAATACAGTATCTGACTCCAATCTGGAATGTGATCCAGGAGCCTCTCAGTGTTGGATTGAGGTGACTCTTGAGCCTGACCCAGGTGTGTGAATATCCTGTGTTCATCTGACATCCAGGGATTCTTTAATGGAGCAGTAATATTTGAAAATCCAAATATATTGTGGTCATTCCATATCCCTGTGAAACTGTGTGTGTGTGTGAATGTGTATACCACCAGAGCCCTGCATTATTGGGTCAAATATGACTTCAATCCAGGGCTTATTACATATTCAAAAATGTACTGTATTCCAGATCCTTGTTCACAAATCGCAGGAAGCCAATGTGATTGTGTCACCAAATTTAAAAAGTGCTTTTGAGACATGTTCCCCTTTCCTGTGCTGACAGAATTCCAGATCCATAACTGAATCCTTCTCTGTTCAGTTTGAAAATATTAAACATTGGGCTCACACTAGTGTCTAAGAGCCTGACTGTAGGTAGACATCCTGAGACATAGAGAGGGGGATACTTGCTGAGGATCTCTTGGGATTTTCCTGCTGTATGTGTGATTCCCAGAATCTAATTCTCTGTCTCTATCCCTCTCTCTCTTTCTCTCTCTCTCTCTCTCTGAGTCCCTCTCTGTCTCTCTTTGTCCCCATGTCTCTCTCTGTCCCTGTATCTGTCTGTCTCTCTCTCTCTGTCCCGGTCTGTCTCTCTCTTCCCCTGCCCTGCAGCCATTTCTAACTTGATTTTCAATCTTTTATTTCTTTTCCCTTTCTCAAAAGTATTGGCAGATTTTGGGAATTTAAAACATGGATCACGTGCCTGCCAATAAACAGCCACATTTCTCCCTCTCTGCTCCCATCGCTCCCCAACACCCCCCTCCCGCCCTACGCGCGCGCACGCGCACGCACACACACACACACGACATGGGCACTGTGCGGTTTTGTCGGGGGGAGGGTTGAGAGAGTCAGTGAGGGTCTGAGCTCAAGTATCATCACAGAAAAGTCTGTGTGTGACAGAGTCAGACCATGCCTATGTGTGTGTCCATCTGATGCAGCGTTTCAGTGTCAATGCCATCACTCCATAATGTGACTGTGGAAATCACGTGTTTATGTAACGGTCCCTGCAATGATCCACAAACCATGCAATGTCCATCACTCCCATTCACTTGCTCTGCCACGTGTACACACACACCCTCACACACCACATTCAGTCCTTCACACACATACACTCTCACACTCGCAGACATCCACACTGACGTGCACAAGCTAACACACACAGTCGCTCACAAATGCACACTCAAACATTTTCAGACACATTATCACAATCTCTCTCTCTCTCACACACACACACGCACGTGGTTTCTCTCTGTCTTTCACACACACTCTCTGTCTCACTCACATAACACACTTTCACTCACTCATTCTCTCTCAGTCTCTCCTGCACGCACACTTCCATATACTCTCTCAGTCACACACACACTTTCTGACACACACCTACACACACCCTCAGATTCACCATCTCACACGCTTGCTCGCTCTCTCTCTCTCACACACATCCACACACACGCTCTCTCTCTTGCAAACTCTCTCTCTCTCACTCTCTCTCTGGCACACTCACACAGAAAGTGTATTTACACATTCTTCCTCTCACATGTAGATACTCTCTTTCTCTCACACCCTCTCTCACATGCATGCACTCCCTTCCTCTATCGTGTGCACACACTCTCTCATGCACGCACACACTCTCGTGCGCACACGCTTTCTTGCATATGCATACATTCTATCTTGTGCATGTGCACACTCTTGCACATGCAGACACTCTCTCTTGTGCATGCACACCCACTCTCTCACATGCGCACACATTCATTCTCTCTTACGCGCAAGCATATTCCCTCTCTTGTGCATGTGCACACGCACTCTTTTTCTCACGCTTGCACTCTGTCTCTCACATGCACACAATCACGCTCGTTCTCTTCTACACACACATACACTCGCATGCACTCACTCTTTCACGAACGCACACACTTCCTCTCTCTCACCCTCACATTCTCTTTCACTCACACACGATCTCTCTCATGCATGTGCACACTATGTCTCGCACACGCTCACTCCCTTTCTCAGTCGCATGCTCAAATCTTCTCTCTCTCACAAGTGCAAGAGAGAACTAACTCATGCAGACACTATCTCATGGGTGCATGCGCACATTCTCTGTCTTTTGCACAGACGCACTCTCTCTCGCACGCATGCACTCTCTTTCTCTCGCACACAAACTTTCTTTCTCGCACGCATGCACTCTCTCTCACATATACGCACTCACTCTTTCTTGCGTCTGCATGAACTCTCTTCCATGCATGCATGCATTCTCTTTCTCTCATGCAGGTACGCAATCACCCTCTCTCGCAAGCCCTGTCTCTCATGCTCTCTCTCTCTTATGCACGTTCTCACGTGCATACTCTCACATTCGCACACCTCTCATGTTTGCACACTCTCTTCTCATGCACGCTCACGCTATCTTTCTGCTGCACAGTCACACGTGCTCTCTTTCACTTGCACATTTTCTGTCGCACACACACACTCATTCTCATATATTCACACACTCTCTCTCTCTCGCTCTCTCATCCACACTCTCTCACATACACACATACACGCATGCGCACACACAGTCTTCCTGTCACACGCGCACTCTCTTTTGTGCAGGAACACTCTCTCATGCACAAACACTCTTTCTCCCTCACATTCTCTCTTGCACATACAGTCTCTCTTGCTCTCGTGCACGTGCTCACTCTCTTTCTCTTGTGCACACACTCTCACACTTTTGCACAGGTGCATACTCACAAACACACTTTCTCTTTCATGCATGCACACAATTTCTTTGTCACGCATTATTTCTCTCGCACACACACACTTGCTCTCTCTCATTCTCGCGCACAGGAACGTACTCTCTCTCACATGCGTGCACACTATCTCATGCACAAACTCTCTTTCTCTCACACATTCTCTCTTGCACATACACTGTCTATCTTGCTCTCACACACACGCGCATTCTGTTTCTCAAATGCGCGCACACTCTGTAAAACACACTCTCTATTTAGCACATGAACACACTCTCTTTCTGTCATGTACACATTCTCTCTTTCTCTTGCAAGGAACACTCTCATTTTCTTCCTTCCCTCCCCTCCTACCCTCCCGTCCCCCTCTACTTCCCACCCCCTTCCTTCACTCCTCCTCTCCATCACCGCCCGTCTCCTTCTCTGCCCTCCTTCGACCCCCCTCTCCTTCGTCCACCCCC
>NC_057755.1:3515212-3523353 GCF_004010195.1 Chiloscyllium plagiosum | reverse complement strand
TCCTCCCCTCTACATCCCCCCACTCCATCCCCCACCCTCCATCCCCCACACCCAGCAGGATCCTGAGGCACCGTGAAACCCTGTGCACACTGGGCAGGATCCAGATGCACCGTGAAATGTTGCACAAACCTGGCAGGGTCCTGATACACTGTGACACTCTTTACCCGTACAGCAGTATGCTGATACACTCTGAAAATCAGTACACAACTGGCAAGATTGTGATGCAGTCTGAAACCCTGTACACAAATGGCAGAATCCTGGCATACTGTGAAACCCTGTATACACCTGGTAGGTCATTGATACACTCTGAAACCCTGTACACCCCCAGAGGATCCTGATACACTGTGAAAACGTGTACACATCTGGCAGGATCCTGATACATTGTGAAACCCTGTGCACACTTGGCAGGATCCTGATACATCTTTAGTCCAGAGAGGTACACATCTGTAAAAGCCTGTACACATCTGGCAGGATCCCGATACACTGCGAAACCCTGTACGCTGCTGGCAGGATCCTGATAAAATGTGAACCCTATACACACCTGGCAGGACCCTGGGACACTCTGAAACCCTATATACCCCTGGCAGGGTCCTAATACACTGTGAAACCCTGCACACACCTGACAGGATCCTGTTACACCGTCACACATTGTATACAGCTGGCAGGATGCTGATACACTATGAAACCCTGTATACACCTGACACGATCCTGACACACTGTGAAACCCTGTTCCCACCTAGCAGTGTCCTGATACACTGTGATACCCTGTATACACCTGGCAGGATCCGGATACACTGTGACACCGTGAAGGATCCTGATACACTCTGAAACCCTGTACACACCTGGTAGGATATTGATACACTGAGAAACCCTGTACACACCTGGCAGGATCCTGATACACTGTGAAACCCTGTATACACCTGGCAGCATCCTGATACATTGTGATACCCTGTACACACCTGGCAGCATCCTGATACACTGTGGAACCCAGTACAAACCTGGCAGTTGTGTGATTTACTTTGAAACCCTGTATATCGCTGGCAGGGATCCTGATACACTGTGGAACCCAGTACAAACCTGGCAGGCCTGCATTACACTGTGACAACCTGTACATACCTGGCAGGGTCCTGGTACACTCTGAAAAACTCTATACACCTTGTGCAGTCCCAATATAGTGTGAAACCCTGCAGACATTTGCCACAGTCCTGATGCACTTTGAAACTCTGTAAATACCTGGCAGAATCCTATTCCAGTCTGAAACCATGGGCACACCTGGCTGAATTATCATAAACTGTGACACCCTGGACATAACCAGCATTATCCAAATTCACTTAAAAGGGTGCCTCTCTGCTCCTGGATTATGAATGTAACTACATACTGAGACTTGCATATTTGGATGTTATCTGCTGACTGAGATTTGTTTAAAAGTGAATTGAAAATTATTTGAGTCTATACCGCAGTCACAGGCCATTTGGCTCAAATGTTCTGCATCTCCTCTTTCTAAGCTGTATTCCTATATTTTCTTTTACCCAACTTTCATTAATATGTTCATCTGAACCATTCCTTTGGTATTGTGGTCCACACTCTAAACCTCTCTGGACTAAAGATGTTTCACCTGAATTACCTTCTAGATTTTGTTGGTAACCATATTAATTTCTAGATGGATATTTCCATATTACATATACTATGTTAACCATCAATGATAGTAAAAATATGAAATACTTTTATGATGTGAACCTTTCCCTGATCTCTTCTGTGGTGGGATGAGTCCTGGCCTATTCAGTGTTTCTTGCTAAACACAACCTTCCACATAGTTTAAAATGTTGTGAATTGTATTTCTATCTCTATCATGTATAGTATATAGAAATGAGAACATTACTATCAGGTTTGACACAGTAACAGTAAATTAATTTGTGGTAGTGGTCACATTCACCTGCTACCCTTGTCCTTCCCAACTGAAGGTATAGTCTAAAGAATCAGGTAGCAGTGCATCTTCTGGAAGGTGTACATAGTTGCCATGTGTGTCCACGGTGGATGGGGTGAATATTGAAAGTTTTACAATTGAGCCCAATCCAATAATGCACTAATCCTAGCAAACAGAGAGGATTCCATTTGCACTTCTGGATTTGCCGTTTGTAGGTAGGCTTTGGGAGACACAAGGTGCTTTGCCCGTGAGAATTTGTAAGATAATGTCTGTTATAACACTTATTGTAACGCTTGCAGTGAATATATCAACTTCATAAAAATCTATATTACCGAAACTAAAGACTTTGAATTCTTTCTCAACCAAACTTCACTTACAAGTGACGTTTCCATGCATGGAAGCTAACCTTATACACAAATGTGTATTGAATCTGTGCACAAAATGCAACACTTTACTGTCTTCTGTGAAAAGGAATTTAAACTTTTTGTTTTCTCTCGCTACTAATGTCACTAACATGGAGGACCGCTTTCTGTCTGTTCCAATTGAAGACATTCAACAGAAACACAAGGAGATCGAGTCCAAACTGAAACACTGCGAGTGAACACTATCCTAATGAAGGAGAAGGTGAAGATATTCCAGCTGGTTGATCGATACACTAAGCTAACGGTTATTTCCACTGTTCAAGATCGGACACTTGTAGAACATGAACTGCTAGCAAGAGGCCGAGACCATGAAGCGTTGAGAGAGAAACATCTCCAGAGCCAACTGGATAAGATCCAAGCTGATCAACTGTTCTGTCGAAGTTGTTCTCCCCGTAAATCTAATACTGGAAGTTTAGCACCTGTGAGCAGAGTCCTGGGAATTGGATAATCAACAATGGTACGAAAGATGGTTTATGACTGGGCCACTGGGAAAATATACCCAGAGTTCTAATTTGTATTCAGTTTTAAATTTCAGGATTTGAACATTGACAAGTGTAGGATAAACCTAAGGAATCTGATATTGGATCAGTATCCTTACTTTGGGAATGTTCTGGGAGAACTCTGGAAGAACCCAGAGGGATTGCTGTTTATATTTGATGGTTTGGATGAATACAAGGACATTATTGATTTTTCTGACAGTCGGAGAAATACAGAGCCTCAGTTTATGTGCCCTGATCCCGAATGATGGTGTGAAGTGTCTGACATTGTGTGCAGTTTGATCCATCACAAGCTGCTCCCTGGATGTTCTGTGATAGTGACCAGCCGTCCGACAGCATTCCATTTATTGGAAAAGGCTGATATTAGCATCTGGACTGAGATCCTTGGATTTGTTGGTGATGAACGGAAGGAATATTTCAACAGTTTTTTTGAGGATCAGATGGTGGCAACAGCTGTTTTCAAACACGTGGAGGAGAACTAATCCTGTCCACCATGTACTACAACCCTTCGTACTGCTGGATACTCGGTCAATCACTGGGTCCCTTTTTCACACAAAGCGACAGGAAAGAGCAGCATGCTCCCAACACCATCAACCAAATGTATTCCTATTGTATTTACAACATTCTGAAAAACCATGGCAGTCAGATTGAAATCCCCCGTGATGTGTTTCTGAAGGTTGGTGAGGAAGATAGGCGATTTGAAATATTCATCCGTTTTGTTGTTGGTCTCGCCTCCCCACAGTCAGCTCGTCCCCTGGAAGAGGTTCTGTGTCCATTTCTTCATCAGACAGTCTGTCAGGTCACCAATTGGGTGAAGGAGATATTTGAAGGACAGATTGGAAATACCAGGTCTATAACTAATAAAAGAAACATTCTGAATCCATTGCACTAACTGTTTGAGTCTCAGAATAAATCACTTACACGGAACTCTGTGAAAGATGTGTAAACATTTTCATTTCGTGACTTGAGGCTGACCCCAGTAGACTGTGTAATCCTGTTTTGTCAGTGAATTCGGTGGTTCACTGAAAGAATTTGATCTTGAGATCTGCTACATTCAATATGAAGGACTACAGCGATTGGGACCCGTACTTCACAAATGCTGAGAGCTACCAATTACTTTCTGTCTCTAACTTTTGATCACATTGTTGAATAGCCACGGATTGTGCCAATTCTCCATAATGAAGGGAAACTAATAATTCAGTTGTACCGGAAAGAATCATTTTTCAACACAGAATTTACTAAGAATGAAGATTGATGATAGATTCTCTGAAGAGTGAAGAATCCTAAAATGATTCTTAACAATATGATGGAATTTTACTATCTTTTCCTGATCAGCAAATGCAAGTCACCAAAACGATGATTTATTGCTCAAAATTGGTAGTCAATAAGACTGCACAGCAGAACGCAACAGTTCTCACGCTCCTCTGAATGATATCTTATACAATATCGAGGTCAATGTTGTTTCATGTTTCCAACAACTTTTGTTTCATTATGGCTTATTCCCATTACAGACCAGCACCGAATGCTTATGTATTTGATACAAAAAGGGTCCATTTGCTTATTTAATTCTCACCAATTTGTCAGAAGACTTGCCAAGGATTTATTTTTCATGAATTCCTCTAATCTTTGTATATATTTCTTCCTCCACCTCCACTGCACCAGTAAGTAGTCTATGGATTAAATCTATTAACGTGTGATCAATCCTTTGCTAACCATTGTCTCCAGCTACATGATGCTATTTGTCTGCTTGATTTGGTGCTGATATTATGTTTAAGTTAATAATTATAGGTTCTGCACGAACACAACTTTGTTTCTTTCACTTGCTTTTCCAAGTGTCAACATTTTTCAGCAGCTGTGTCTCGGTCATTTCTCCTTGGTATTTTTGCCTTCATTCATCTTGAGAAACTAATAGATTTTAATGGTGATTCCTTTTAATTTAATTTTAACCATCACTTCGCTCTCATACTTCTGAATCCTATATATGTCTTCCTCTCTGTCTGTATTTTTAATGTATTTCATTTTTCTCATTTCATTTAAACGGATTTAATTTCCTGTACCACCTTGATTTCTCAGTTTTAAAGTGTTTTCTACCTCCCTGTTTGCTCTTACAAGGAGAACAGCTGGAGTCTGTCCCCTCAGTATAGCTCCTTTCTGTCCCAGGACTGATGCCAGCATCCTTTGAAAAGACATGATTTTATCCCACGCTAGCGCTTTCGCCAAGTGTTAATTCTTCGGAACTTCAGACCCGTCCATGGTCCGCTGCAATTGGATTATTCCTCTTCCTTTCCATTTCCTCCACAGTTACCATAAAGCCTTCCTTAGCCTGATACCTAGTAAGTGACATAGTTTGCCAAAATTTAATTTGTAGCTACAGAAAACGCTATCTATGTTCCCAAATGGACAAATCCACCTTATTGCTACATTCTATTCTGCTCTACTCTGTGTTTGACACCCGATAACATTGTCTGCGTTGTAACTGTCCTTGACCTCAATCAATTCATCAAACCTCTTGGCTACGATCAATATCCGAGGGATTGCCCTCCGTAATCACCAAGCCCTTACCATCATGCTGCCTGACAGTGCTGCACTTTACCTTGAAGCTGTGCATACTACTCCAGTTTATGGAAACCGTCATGCTCAGTGATGAGTCACCGACCTACTGTCCAGTGAGGTCTCTCATTGATTTTAGCGGCATGCACTTGGGTTTTGAACAGAACAAGACTTCTTACCAATGTTGGGAAAATCTGCTTATTTTCAGATGTTTTGCAGTGTCTCTGTGCACATTCAAGACGCAAAGGAAAAAGGTAGGCAGCATTTGATTCACTTTGTTTCTTATTTTTTTTTGGTTTAGGCTGGAAAACAACAAGGTGGGAGCTTTAGGAGTGAAACTACTGTCTGAGATTTTGAGGGATCAGGACTGTAAAATGCAGCAACTCGGGTGAGTATCATACAGTGTTTGGTTGTTTCTAATTTCTAATGGGAGGGAAAAATATCCTGAAGTCTTGGTCCACGTAGGTATCAATGTCACTGGTAGAATTAGGAAAGAGTTTAAGCATAGAGAGTACGAGGAGCTAGGTAGCAAATAAAAAAGCAGACTCTCAAAGGTTATAATCTGTAGAATACTACTTGAGCTACTTGCAAGTTGATGTAGGATGCATAAAATTGGGAAATACGTTTTTCAGCAAATGGTGTGAGAGAAGTGGGTCCTGGTTCATAGGGCACTGTGAGAGTGAGAGTAGTACAGATGGCCACTGGGAAAGTGGGAGTGATACAGTTCAGGCAGCCTGTACCTGAACTGTGCTCTTGCAAACTGCAGAACTTGGGAATCATTGAAAGTCCACACCGAACCTCCGAACAGCATACCACCCAAACCCATCCCGCTACTCTATTACTCTCCATTTCCCCTGACTAATGCACCTAACCAACATATTCCTGAACACTAAGGGCAATTTAGCATGGTCTATTCACCTAACCCGCGCATCTTTGGACTTTGGAAGGAAGTTGAAGCACCCAGAGGAAACCCATGCAGACATGGGGAGAATGTGCAAACTCCCACAGACAGTCGCTCAAGGCTGGAATTGAACCGGGTCCCTGGTACTTTGAGGCAGTAGTGCTAACCACTGAACCACCACACCGCCAACCAGGAATGAGAGAGGCCTTTACACTCAATTATGGGTGCAAGGGATTTCAATTGGAAGACGTAGTTTATCAAAATAAAGGTTGAAAGGAAAATGATAATGTGAGAAATGAGAGTCAGAGAATTGCAGGAAGGTACAGAAAAGTAAAAGAAAGCTAGGAATACAATAGCCATCAAAACTAATGTCACAAAGTAATCAAAGGAAAAGTAAAAGTTTTTTGGAAGCTTGTAACTGGACATTCCCAAAAGCAACGTGCAGTGCTATTGGAATTGGAGAATGGTGAGCACTGCATTAGACCACTTATCTTTGGAGAGGGTAAAGACAATGACTGCAGATGCTGGAAACCAGATTCTGGATTAGTGGTGCTGCAGGAGCACAGCAGTTCAGGCAGCATCCAAGGAGCAGTGAAATCGACATTTCGGGCAAAAGCCCTTCATCTCCTACATTCAGGACATGCTTCTGATAACTGCTTTGCAATTATCAACATTGTAACTTGATTACTTCACTATCAAGACCGTTGCATTTTCACTAATTTTAATTAGCATTATTATATTGTATTCCTATAAAAACTGGCTTGATTTGCAGCTCGGGGAAGAGAATTCCAGTTACCTGGACAGACTGCCTGTGCTGTTTTAGCTCAGTCAATTTCTCATCCACGATATCGCTGTGTTAATAAACAGTTTGTTAAAATCACTTTGATCTGTGTTTTGTGATCTCTGCTTTCTTGAACTAATTTCTCCAAAACCCATGCACCTAACCTGCACAGCCCAGAACACTCGAGACAATATAGCCTGGCCAGTTCACCTAAACTGCACGTCCTTGGGAGGAAACCCATGTAGAAATGGGGAGAACGTGCAAACTTCACACCAGCAGTCGTCCCGAGGCTGGAATCGAACCTGGGTCCCTGACACTGTGAGGTAGCAGTGCTGGGTGCATACCAAAATTCCCCAGCATGGCCAAGTCAGCTGACGTAAACATAGGCCCAATTTAATATGGCAACAAATTTCCAGCAGCTACAGGAAAACTTAATCTGGTCTCTGCACATACGCACATTGTCCTCAAGCCCAGGGGCTGGGACATACCCCGGGGTTTATGGTGAATGGATGTGTGTAGAGAAAGATTTCTTATGTGAGCTGGCTGTGTAATGGAGAAACTACAAACGGGTTGGTTCAGGGAGATATAGCGACAAAGGAAAGAGCAATTAAGCAGGGGTCGTGGAGGCGCTACATTTAAGAGACTCTAAATTTGTTGGGAATAGTGCAATATTGCAGGGGGTGCAGTTCCAAGACAAAGATATAGGGAAGGAATGAAAAAGTGGGCGAGAGTGACAGAAAAAGAGAGAATGGTAAAGAATGTAGACAAAGACAGAAAGAAGAGAGAAAAAAGACAAAAGAAAATGATGTCAGTATGAGAGAAGGAGAGAGAGGTAGAGTGTGCGAGGCGCAGACAGAAAGAATAGAGAGAAAAAAGATTCAGAGAGTCAAACAGGAGACAGGGAAAGGTGCAGTGAGTTTAGAGAGGTGATACTCTCCATTCTGGTTGGCCCCAGGTCTCTCGATTGTCTCTCACACTCCCTAGGCAAAGGTGAGGTCTGCAGATGATGGAATTCAGAGTCTATATTAGAGTGGTGCTGGAAAAGCACAGCAGGTCAGTCAGCATC